>NC_089594.1:8361447-8548158 GCF_019320115.1 Miscanthus floridulus
AAGTTGCTCACTTTATACCGGTCAAGACTACTTATAATGGACCGAGGTTAGCCCACTTATATATGGAAAGAATAGTGTGTCTACATGGAGTCCCCAAGAAAATTGTGTCTGATCAAGGTACTCAATTTACATCTCATTTTTGGCAGCAAGTACATAGTTCATTAGGAACAAAGTTGAATTTTAGTACATCATATCATCCTCAGACAGATGAGCAAACTGAGAGGATTAATTAGATATTAGATAATATGTTGAGAGCTTGTGCATTGCAGTACGGTACAAGTTGGGACAAGAGTTTGCCTTATGCAGAGTTCTCATAGAGTTTGCCTTATGCAGAGTTCTCATATAACAACAGTTATCGAAAGAGTCTCAATATGGCACCTTTCGAAGCTTTGTATGGACGAAAGTGTAGAACCCCATTGTTTTGGAATCAAACGGGAGAAACTCAGGTGTTTGGACCAGATGTTTTAAGGGACGCAGAAGGGCAAGTAAGGATGATAAGAGATAACTTGAGAGTGGCTCAGTCTCGACAGAAGAGTTATGCTGACACTAGGAGAAGGAAATTGGTTTTTGAAGTAGGGGATTATGTTTACTTGAAGGTGTCACCTATGAGAAGTGTGAGAAGGTTTAACATGAAAGGGAAGTTAGCACCAAGGTATATTGGGCCTTTCAAGAGTTTGTCAGGTGTACATGATGTGTTCCATGTGTCCCAGTTAAAGAAGTGTTTATGCGTACTCGAGGAGCAGATACCATTAGAAGAGCTTACAGTTAAGGAAGATCTCACTTATGAGGAGTTTTTGGTAAGGATTTTGGAGATGGTAGAAAGTGTTATAAGGAGCCGAATTATAAAGATGTGTAAGGTTCAGTGGAATCGGTATACAGAAGATGAGGCTACTTGGAAAAGAGAAGAGGATCTAAGGAAAACATACCCGCAACTTTTTGAGTAAGCATCGTCCGAATCTCGAGGACGAGATTCATTTTAAGGGGGGTAGAATTGTAATACCCTAAAATTTACAATAATTTTTAAATACGAGAAACTGATTTATTATGCATTTTTGTGGGCATTTGAATTTAGGAAAATAATAATTTTATTAAATTAAAATCAAATGTAGGTTCACAATCACGTATGTGCATTCATGTCGCTACATATTATTTTGTATTGCTTGGTTTGATGCCGGATTCTAAATTGATTTGAATTTGCATTTTGAATTTGCTTTGGAAAAATTAGAAAATGGAAAAATGGATTTCTCTTCCTCCCATCTCCTTTCCCTGCTTTCGGCCCAGTCGGTCTGCCTTTCTTTTCCTGTGCGGCCTTGCTTCTCCGCTGGCCTAGCTGGCTGCTTGGTTTTTCATCCCCCCCTCCTCGGGCTGAAGCCCAGCACCGGCTCACTCCCTCCAGCGCCCGCTCTGCACAGCCCAACAGTGCGCATCCGGCGTAGCCAGACACCCACGCCGCGCGTCCTCTCTCCGCCCGCCGATGCGCCGGGCCCACCCGTCAGGCGCCTCTTCTACCTCCGTCCCGTGACCGGCTCAGACACCACCGCGCCGACACCGTCCATGTCCAGCTCCACCACGAGCCTATGTCGTGCCTCCAAAGATGTCGCACCTCTTAAATAGTCGCCCAAACCTACGCCGCCTCCCTATCCCACCTTACAGCAAGATTTTTGTCCCCGCACGAGCACACAGCCGCCTAGCCCTAACCGCCTAGCCCTATCCATTGGACCAGCATTTAGTGGTCCAGATTGGTAGTTTTCAAGTTTGCACAGGTTGGTTGGTTTGCACCTGATATGTTACCATATAACTTAGATACAAGACTGAGCTTCACCCAAGTCGTACCTATACATGTGATATGCTGTCAGGTCGTAGTTTATAGGTAATAGCTATACTAAATATGAAGGAGAAAGAAGGCATTTGTTTAGAGATGAAAATTGTAACTGTAACTATTACTTGCACATGTATCCAACCACTATGAACTTTGCTGAATATGTAAACTAAAGTTCACAACTAACTGTTATTTGTACTAGATGACTATTTAACTGCAGTAGGAGAAAAAACCTGTAATTTGGCTTGAGTTTATGGAAAATGGATGTCTACACTTGCTGATTACAAATCATACTGCACAACAGTTTCACATATTTTCTCCACTTGCCTAATTACATGGTTGTTATATTTTTCAGGAAGTGTTGGGCAGTCTTTGGCTTGAGTTTCTGGAAAATGGTTCTGCACATAACTTGGTGGAGGTTCTAGTGTTGGCAAGCCATTGCTTTTGGTTTTTGAGTTCCTAGAAATGATTGTGTGCACAAACCTTAGTATGTCAAACACAAACTACTAGTATTGCTTGCTGGGTGTGCATTCATGTGATCTTTTGGTGGTTGAACTTGTTGGATGATGTACTGTGCAAGACAAGGTTGTATGTTATATATGTATTGATCTCCATGTGATGTATGTGTTTCTATATCTTTATGTGATAGACCTTAAGCTTGAATCTGGGTATGATATATGCTACATATTTTCTCATTGTATTTATTTTTTATATATTTATATTGTCCTATAGAACAATCTGTCGCTATAAATACATGGACCTGTTGGATGATCTGTCGGTATATGCCTAGTAACAGAGCATCTGTCGCCAAAAAGTAGCAATAGACTATCTGTCGCTAAAAAAATTCAGGGCAACGGACTATCTGTCGCTAAATGTATTGTCTGTTGCTTAAAATTTTTAGCGACAGGACTTACACCGTCTGCAGAAGTCTGTCGCTATAACTTTTTAGCGTCAAATTGTCTGTCGCTATAGCTGCTTTTAGCGTCAGTTCATCCATCGGTAATCTTGGTGTTGTGGTGTAGTGCACACACCACACTCCATTGGTTATGCTTCTGCGTTTTCTTCAGTTAGTTGATTCGTTCAAATTTGGATCAAACCGTGCAATATCTAACAATAATAATAAATGCATTAGGAGTAGCCTAAGTATATCAGTTAACTTGATGACGATGTATCGATGACTCAGATCAAAACAACATCATTTATTTGTTTTGTTGACCTTGACTCTACTTTACTTACATTCTAGAGTTGCAGCTGCCATTATGTAAGTGCACAATAACTAAAGCCACAAAACACCATAGTCTCCACTATGTAGATTGAATAATCATTATTGACCCACAATGCCGGTAGCTAGGAAACCCTATTGGAAGATAAATGGAAGACGTATATAGTGGAAGACTCCTTGTTAGTGCAAATCCCTAGCCCGCTCTAGTAGTGGAAACGTGAAAACATATATACTTAGCAATTTTAAAAAATAAATGTCAATACTACACACATGATTTTTAGCAACAAAGAACTCTTCTAGTAAAGACCGTTCAAATGCAACTGTAAAAATGGTTTCCTAGCCGGTCCGCCTCTAGAAAATGGTTTTTAGAGGTGGTTGAGATTTACAGCTGCCTCTAAAAATGCCCCTATCTTTAGGACCTGTTTGAATTCACACTAGAGTTGGATACTGAGGCAGCTCGGCTCGTTATACAAACGAGCCAAAAGACTGGCTCGGCTAGGCTCGTTAGAGAGCCCGAGCTAGCTCGTTTGGCTCATGAGCTGAAGCACAAAAACACGGTACATAGATATTATAACCGCAAGTTTACAACAAACACATCACATGTATATTTAAAATGGAATAAACAAAATACATATGAATTTTAGACTCGTCTCGTGTGAACATGATGCCGTGGGGTAGGCCGGTGGGGTGACTAGGTGGGGCCATGGGGTCTATTGGTCTAGGGTTTTCATTTTTTAATTGTGTTGGGCCATAGACAGAGGGATATATGGACTGCTTAAAGTTGTATTGGGCTAACCGAGGGATATGTGGACCGATTACAGTTGTTGTCATGTGAATTACCTGGCTCGTTTTGACTCACGAGGGCTCACGAGCTGGCTCGAGCTAGCTTGTTAATTAACCAAGCTGGCTCATTAATTAAAATTCGAAAAAGCCGAGCTCGTGCCAAGCCACCAACAAGCGAGTCGAGTGAGCTAGCAAGTTACAAGTTTTTCGTCGTCCAAGCCTAAGCCACACTCTTCTAAACTTTAGAGCTCTAAAAACTTTAGAGCACTTTAGCTCAGTTTTGAGATCTAAAGCTCACATAGATCTAATCTGAGGTGGGCTAAAGTTTAGAGCTAACTTTAGACAAGGAGACTTGCTCTAATATTTAGAGCTGCAAAGTTTAGCGGAGGGATCAAAAAGGCCCTTAGAGGCGGCTGCATCTAGAGCTATCTCACAATAAAATTCATAATTTTCTGTGCTGATCAAGACGGATTAATTGATTAACTTGGTTATATATAAGAGCTAGAACGAAAAGTGTTGATGTTGCGCGCATGCGCTACCAATGCTTGCTCAAGTGCCATTCTGCCAACCGATCCGTGACCTGGCCGTAGATGACCTGGTGGTGAACCATTGGGAAGTCACGTATATATACTATATCCGGTACGAAAATGGCACGGTCCAAGTCGTCCGCTCTCGAATGCATGCATGAGTCAGGCTTGCTAATTTAAGCACGTATATTATTTTTGTATTGTGTGGTTTGAAATCAGATTTCAAATTGATTTGAATTTGCATTCAAAAGTTGTTTGGAAAGTAGAAAAGGATTTCATTTCCCCTTCCTTGCTTCCGGCCAGTTGGCCCAGGCGCTGGCCCAGTTTCAGCCGCGCAGCTCTGTCTCTTCGCAGGCCGGCAGTCCCTTCCCTCCCGCTCTTGGGCCGCCGCTCTCCTTGTTTTTTTTCGCGTGGCCCAGCAAAGCAAGCCAACAGGCCGGCTCGCATCGTCCGCGTCGTTCTCCTCCCGCGCGCGCCTGAGCCGCTGTCAGCCGGGTTCCGTGTGTCATCGCCTTCCTCCGCGAGTGACCGGGATGGACTCCGCTGTTGCCACAGCTGCTGAATCCGCGCCGCCCACGCTCCCTCCTTGCCTTGTGCCCCAAGTCGTTACTGGCCATAAAAACCGGTTGCCTGCATCATGCCGCGACCGTCCCAAGCTTCGAAGCCGCCTCGCCTCGTCTCGAGCTTGAAGCACCGCCGCTAGCCCTAGCCGCCACCCCGAGAATAGTCCGCCGAGGCCGCGCACCGTTTCCATCCGCCGTCGACCGCTATAAGCTGCCTTGGTGAGTTCGCTGTTTTCTTCTCTTGCTCCCAGTGCATTTCGTTCCGGTTATGATGGCCGGTAGTGTCATATTGCCAAACGCCGGCGAGGTCTTCCGCTTCCGGCCATGGCGCCGCCGCGCTGGCTTCATCTCCGGCCGGCGGGCTCTCTCTCTCCCCTCTGCCGTGCAATTCAGATTCAACGGCCGACAGAGCCCGATAGCCCTTCGCTGCGAAATTTGCAAAAAGGCTCTTACAATTAATTAGATCTTAACCCGTCGTCCCTAAACTTTTGTTAAAGAGCCCCTGTCTTTTCTTCAAATTGTGGCTGAGTCCCTGGTTCAGTTTAAAATCAGATTTTAATTATTTTAAATTCAAAAATCAAGTTTCATCTATTTACAAAACTGCCACTACCTTCTGTAGGCCATAAAATCTCCGTTTTAACTCCGATTTGGTCCGTTCAACTTGCATTAGGTTCATAATTCCATAATCTACATGTTTATACAACTGTTAGGTATGTTTTCAACTTTTAAAATTCAAGGTTAGAATTAATCTATTATTTTACTAAAGGAAATCTTATTTAATTCATAACTTTTTCGTTTTAGCTCCGATTTTTGTGATCTTCGCGTCTGTGTGTTCGTAGTGAGACATAGATTCGTTTTACAACCTTTTCATCTTGATTTTATGCTGTTTGGTGTACTGTTCTAATCTATAGTTTTTATTTGCTATGCATGATTGCTTGTGGATGCTTGTATGTTGCTGTGATTATCGAGTATAGACGGTGAGCAATTCGTGGGTGAACAAGAGTACTACTTTGACGAGCAGGAGCATTTTGTTCAAGGCAAGTATAGCATGGGATTATTCTTATTTCTTATCAACTTTAATACATTTAATTCTTGTTGCATGTGTCACCTTGATAGAGATTCCCTAGAATTGAACTTATACCTTGTCTCCTATGGAATATGCATTGGGTAGCTTTGCTAGCGCTCAGTTAAACCATGATCTTGTAACTTGACTAATGATATATGGAACAAACATTAAAACATGACTTTTTAGCAACTTGGAAACAGTGGGATGGAGTGTTTAGTTACTTTCTAAATGCTCTAGATTCCTCTCCCTAAGGGCTTATCTGTAAGTGATCATCCAGGACTTACAGTACAGTTGTGAGGGCTATATGGCTCTGGCTTTAGCTTAGTATGAGGACCTTTTCTAGCTTGTTAGTGGTTACCTTTATTGGCGTAATAATGGCTTACAAATCAGGTATAGGACAGCCTCTACTCTTATGTGTATAGCCGCGATGGAATTGTGCCATTTGACACGGGGTTCCTATATCTATTTAACGAGTGAATCTAATGGCCCTAACTTGTTAGACGAACCTTTGAAAGGCTTCATAGTGTACCTTGCTTGCTCACTTTGGAAGTGTTTTCGGAGTAATTAACCTGGGTATTTGGGTATCACGACTCACAGTGAAAGTGTACAACCTCTTCAAAGTGTAAAACTGGTATATCAGCCGTGCTCACGGTCACGAGTGGCCTTGGAACCCTTATGGAATAGATGATCACTAAGAATTATTTGTTTATGCTATTCATTATTCATGTTTACAATGATCATGCGTTTTACTTTGTGATTGAAACAACTTGTTGCTACTCATCTACTAAAATTGTGACAACTAAAAGCTAAGTGTTGTTAATCCTGTGTCTAGCCTTTTGAGCCTCATGAACTACATGTTACACTTGTTGAGTACGACATGTACTTACACTTGTTTATTTTCATTATTTGGATAAAAATCCCGGATGCGTAACAGGTGGCTATGGTAATGACGACTTTCCTGAGGATTACTAGACTTAGTGGTCAACCAGTTGACGTCCCTGTGATATGGAGCTTCCACAAGAGATTTTCGTTATACTTTCGCTACGTTTATGTGAAGACTATGTCTTATTATTCGTGATGTAATAAACACTTGTGATGATACTATTTATAGTTTGTCAGCTTATGTGTGTGACTGATCTCGCGCACATAAGATTATGCATCCCATTTTATCCTTAAAATCGGTTGTGACACTCTATATATATATAGCTCTTCTCGATCTGTAGTTTGTATGATTAACGACCACTACTTTAATTTTCCCTCCTCATCACTTCCGCGATCGATCGATATCAGCATGCCGCCCAGCAACAAGAAGTTCCATGTCTCCACCAAGAGGTCGCCGCCAGTTGTCCTTGGTGTTATTTTGCTGCTTCTTCTTGCGGTCTGCAGCGACGACTGGCAGTGGCAGCGGCCTTGTCTTCCTCCTGGCAACTGCTTCACCAGGCAAATCCGGAAGCAGCTGGAATCAGCGGCCATAGTAAGTGTCCACGGCCAGCCACATGAGGGCAACCGATTACCTACACACATTATGCGGGTATATCTATTTGCATTAGTTGCTATAAGTCACTCCAAATTTTTTGGAGAGTCAAAACATATCAAGTTTGACCAGAATTATAGACAAAATTACAAAGATTTATGACATCAAATAGGTATATTATGAAAATATAATTAATGAATAAACTAATTATACTTATCCTCTTAATGAAAAATGGGTGCAAACCCGCTCGCGAAAATAAATAAATAAATGTTATTATTTTACTATATAAATTTTGTCGAACTTAACATATTTGACTCTACAAGAAAGTTGGAACAACTTGTAATTTGGAACGGTTGGAGTAACTTATAGCACATCCACAGAAAAAGGAAAGTATATTATTATATATGAGTAGTTTATTTAGACTGAAGGAGATTGTTGTGCCATCTTTTGTTAACGCAGATCATGCCACGCGAACCGGTCCTCCGAATCCCCACACTTACTCTACCGACACGAAGGTTCGGAACGAACATCATTTAGCAGCGAGCTCTAAGTTTTGCATTGTACAGTCATGGGATCCGCATTGCCCGAAACGACAAGGCGGCCCCCGGTTGGGTATGCATCAATGATTGATGGTCCCACGAGAAGCGAGCGGACGACCCGCTGATGACAGCCCATCATCGATTTGCTCGATCCAACCGACTATAGTTTTCTACCACGTGTCCTTTCTAGTATCAGCGGAAAAATGGTTAAATTTTTTTTCTCTAAATAAACTGACCATTACTCACTCCTCATGTCTCTGTTTTTAAATAAGTTTGCACTGCTAGCTGTGTTCCTTGCCTCAAGATCTACAAAACTAGGTTTCATATTGGATACTGTATGTGTTTAAACTTAAATGCATAGAATTGAAATATATTATTTGTAACTTATGTACAAGCTGTATATGTAGCAGCTTATATATGTAACCTTTTATAGATAATTAACAAATTGTGATGTGTGCTTATTATAACATTAATTACTCCCCCTATTCCTGAATAAATAGATTTATAGAGTTGTCTTATGTCAAACTTTTGAAAAAAAATTCAAGATTTATGACATCAAATTAGTATCATTAGATGTACCTAGAATATATTATCATAATATGCTCAGTTTATGTTATAGATGTTGTTAGTCTTTCTGATACAGTTAGTTAAACTTAAGATATTTTTTGACTTGCATGGATTCTAGAAAATGATTTATTTGGGGACAGAGGGAGTATTGTGTATAGACAATGATATGATAGTTCCTACTTCAATAACTTTTGCCGGCGCCCCTAATGTCACATTGATATGATACGTATAAAAATGTGCTAGAGAATTTGCATATGTGACGTGAAGATATCAAAGACGTCAGAATTACGCTTCTGTCATGACTCTCACCAGGGACACGTTTTAAACAAAATGTGCCTTTGAAGTAGGATCATCAGAGACGTGGATTGCTAAAATGTGTCCATGGTAAGACCCTCCTGAGACATATTTTAGCTATCCGCATCTTCTCTGAGGAATTACAAAAACAAAACAAAAGAAGAATAATCTCAATGCCAAGGCTAGGAAACCAAATATTAGTAGTAAACAAATATAAGATTACACATGCAGATTTGGAACTGGATTCATTGACGGTAGCTACAAGTATTTATCCACATACAAACGTACACTACTACAGCCTAGCACAACAAGGGCGGCTCCCAGGGCTCTGTAAGGGTGGCTGGCCCAGCCGCCCCTCCCAGGTGGCTCTTACTGTCCAGAGCACTGTAGGGGCGGCTGGCCAAACCGTCCTTACAGAGGCTCTCTGTAAGGGCGGCTGTAAGGATGGCTGGTGTTTTCAGCCGCCCTTACAGAGACCCACTGTAAAGATGGCTGCAGCACCAGCCGCCCCTACAGTCTGTATCTGTAGGGGTGGTTCAATCTAGAACCGCCCCTACAGTTGATTTTTTAGAAAAAAAATTCAAATTCGAATTCAAATCTGACCACAGCATGTAATATACAATTCAAATTCAAATTCAAATCTGACCACCACATATATAAATATATACATCCACAAACACACGAGCACAGTTTAAACCATCATTACAAGCCATATTTCAAAAGTTTCAAAAGTTCAATTCACAAAGTCCATCATTACATAGCCATAATTCACAAGTTCAAATAGTTCCACAAGTCCAAACCATTCCAGATTGTTATCAATGGCCTAGAGTCTCACGAAGGTGTTGGTACCTCGGATTACTACCTAAGTCGGAGTTTCGATCATGGTAATCGCCTCTAGAAGAAATAACCTCGTCAATGATGAAGCCACAAAGGTCGCCAACGAGCCCCAAGAGTTCATCATCCTTGTATACGTCCCTTATCCTATCCATCTCTTCCTTCCACTACAAGAGAACAAGTTTAGGTCTAGGACGATTTCATAACATAAGCTAAGCTTTCATACTACGAGCGAAAAAAGTGTCAAACTAAGCAGATTGGGGTGTCTCCTGTAGGCACTAGTGTTACTCATCATACAACATACGTAATATCCACAATGTAGACTCCCAGGCCTCTGCTTTAGACACTGTGTTTCGCATATGGAAATGTTAAGTAATGCTATTGACAAACCACGTAATGGAGTGTACCGATGTAAGTTACACGTACCGGACATAGAGTTTTGATAGCCAATCTCTCTTTCCTTTCTGGATGATGTCTTCCTTTATGATGTTGGACATAGAGCCTGAATGCCCTGTTCGAATGGTTTTAGCAAATGCAACTTGTTAGTATCGAAAAGCAAAGTTTACAAGTATATATACAAACATATATAAGCTAATGAGCATTATTGTCGATATGTATACGTCTTGCAAATCGCTATGAAGTCCATGTACGTCTCCGGCACATAATCTGCTGAGTCATAGACATGTGCCATGCTCAGCCCAACATCGACCCCTACAAGAATCCAGTGGTTCCTGCATGAATTTAATCATTGAAGAAACAAATAAGCTCTGTTGCATCGAACTAAATATATCGAACAATGCTTTCTTTCAGTATAGAGTCGAACTTACCCGAAGTGCTATGGTAACCATATCATTTCATTATGCTGGAGATTCTTAAGACATTTGGCAATCCGGCACGCAACTTTAAAGCCCTCTCTATACATCTTATCTGCCCGGATCGCCTCTTTCTCCTCAACGGTCTTTCCAGCAGCTAGTTCTTCGCAATCCATTGCCCAGTCCTTGGGGTACTAGAAATTTGATGCACATATCAACCAAGGGTCGACGTAGGCGGCTCTTAGAGTTGGCGCCTTCTTCACAATATGTGTTTGCATTCTACAAAACATGATGTGGTTAGTTACAACAAAATCCAAATATTTCATTCATATCATATCGAGAGGTCAAGGACTTACAGGCACCACATGCGAACTAGATTCATTTCCATCATTCCGAGGTGAAAGCATGCCTGCATGTCCTCAAAGTCAAACATTAGATCCCTAGCTGCGCCTCCAAATGTGCCTTTAGGGAAGACGGCTTTTATCTCGTTCAGTCTCATCAAGTGAGCACGCAAGTACCAATCATGGAACTTTCTCATTCCAATTGGCATGCACTGCATGATTCGGTTTGGTAGGAAGTGCTTGCCTCTTTCATATTCTTTTGGGACATCCTTTGTCCACTTGATCTTGTCAGCATTTGGATACTTCTTTACTTCTTGGTGGAGTTTGCTAGTGTCGGGCGGCTCAGAAGCACGTGCGTAGACGTTTTTAACTTGGTTCTCAGGCTTAAACTGGTCATGAGCAAACCACTTGTCAATCAACGAGACGTCTTTCATCAGAGCAAACATTGACCTTGTATGGTAGGGAATCTTCTTTTGGGCCTCCGATTCATGCGCGCCCTCATCTTCTTTTTAGAAGGCAGTCCTTGTTTGGGTATCGGCCGCGCCTGTTGAGAAGGCTCTGGCGGGACATCGGGCCCTTGCTTGGTTGGACAAGGATGCGGCATCTCATCATGCACTTGCTCGATATGACGAGCTGGAGAACGTTGTGGCATCTCATCATGCCCTTGCTCGATAAGACGAGCTGGAGAAGTCTATGGCTTGTCAGTCACGTGCTCGCTAGGAGTCAGGGAAGAATATGCCTCCCCGTCCTCAACAACTTGCTCCTCTACAACAATGTCCTTTTGTGCCAGAGGATGAACTGTTTCATGAATTCTCCAAGATGAACAAGCCCCTCAGGAGTTGGGTGTTCTATCTCCCATGTCATGAAGTCGGGCTTCACGGTATGCACCTCGACCTTAGTGTAGTCCTGCGGGATTGAGCGACTATGCCATTCGCCTCCCGAAGGATGTGCCACACCCGTTGCCACCTCAACCATCACCATCTTGTTTCCCCTGTGCATGGGAACCAATAGGGTGCAACTAGTTGGCACCCGTATGCGATCGACATCGGTTATGGTTGCAGTGGAACCTTGGCTGCTGGGAACACCCAGAGGGCTGCCAACTATAGCCAGTTCTCCCATCGGCTCCATGAGCATCCATGCCGCCGTATTCACACCTTGCTCCAAAAGCGCCTTCGCAACTAGAGCCTTCACAGTGAGCTCGAGATTGGCCTCTCGGTCTCTGCCATGTTTCTTGTACATGTTGCTATCCTCTGCGAATCCTTTCTTCTAGGTTACTAGCTTCCCTAGCCCCCTGGTGCGGCCTTTGTGCTCGGGGTTGCCAAAGGCAAGGCTCAGCTCGTCCCTCTCTCTGGAAGGAGTGAATGTTCCATTCTCTGTGTCTTCAGAATATTTCAGTATCTTTGATACTGCCTCTTTTATCTCCGGCTCAACAAACTTGAGGTTGGAGGAATCCACACTCCTTGCATATATCCATTGCTTCAAACGTTTCCTCAAATCCTTCACTTTCTTTTTCTTTGGATCCCCAGAAGCTTCGGCTGCTTCGTCCAGCTTCCTAAACACACCTTGCTTGGCATGGTAGCCACCGGGGCCTAGGCGAGGTGGGTGTTTGTTCTTCTTCGCCTGCTCCCTATTACGGGCACTGAGGGCCAATGCTTCAGGTGAAGTCTTCTCAGCCACGAGCTGTGCCCATTGATTATGAGTTATGTTGCCAAACTCGTGGAAGGGAGTGAGCCCCCTCTAGATAAACCTCTTGTTCAGATCCGCCCTCCAATGTTGGAAGGTGTTTCCCATTATCTTGTAAGCATGTCACTTTACCGGTTCATGGGTCCCCGTCGGTAGCTTGAAAGTGCCCATTAGCCACTCATCCCATAGGTCTTGCTTTTTCACCTCAGGTACGCCATGTTTGCCACTCTAGAAACGGATTGCTGGGTTCAGCTAATCTCTTACTACTGCCCCGATCGCATTACGGAATTTGCTGATGTACTCCGGTGGCTCAAGGATCTGCCCTTCTTCTCCAACGCATGATATCATGAAAGTTACCCCCTTCTTTGGATATTGGTTTGGCTTTCTTATCCCTCAATTCCTCTTTGGTACGGTAGTGGAGTGCGTCGTGGTTGTGCCTTAAGGCTATGGAGCAGAGGCCTCAATGTCAGTCTCTGTGGCAGTTGCCTCTGCCCTCCTTTCCCCAACTTTGTCTTGTTCAGCATAACATGCCGGACATCGATGTCATCTTTTTGGAGGTCTAGCAGGGACCTGCATATACGACAGGTCAAAAGCGTTAGTAGAGGTAATATAGCCAAAGCCTTAGACAATTTCACAGGCTATAAAGGCTCCATCCCTACCTCCTCGTTCGGGTCAAAATCTAGGTCCAACTCATCCTCTGTTGGCCTCTGTCTGGGTTGTTGTGGGTGAGGATCCTCGGGACTTTCATATCCTGAGGATGAGCCCTCGTCATCCTCCTCTTCTTCTTCGCCTTCATCAGCCTCTCCTCCTCTTCCCTCTGCTCCCCCTTCTGCTCCCCCTTCTGCTCCACCTTCCCCTTGAGAAAGCAACACTGCTAGATCAATTTCTACCTCATATCGAACTACTCCTACGTAAGCTATTCCTATAGTTCTTGACCTCCATGGCTAGGCTGCTCATTATTTTCATGGGATTTGGTTGCACTGTCTGTTGTCCATGTCATTTCATGCTTTGTTCTAATAGATGCAAGGAATAAAGTGTGAATTAGATACGGGAAAAGTAGTAGTAGCAGTAGAAGTAGAAGTAGTAGTAGTAGTAGTAGTAGTAGTAGTAGTAGTAGTAGTAGTAGTAGTAGTTGTTGTTGTTGTTGTTGTTGTTGTTGTTGTTGTTGTTCTTGTAGTAGTAGAGTAGTAGAGGCCTTAGAAACATGTCAATCATCATTTGATCATAAACTTGGAGCATAAAGGAATCGTAACAGAGAAGAAAGGAGAAGGTAATGTAAGGGCGGCTGCTAATGATGTCAAGTTCCTCACAAGTTCATGATCATCAACTCATATTCCATATAATGAATGGACTTAGACAATTTCATCATTGGCAAAACAAAGGAGAGGAGAGGATTGGCAAAAAAACATAGAAGTAGTAGTAGAGGATAGGAGAGGAGAAGTGTAGTAGAAGTAGTAGGACTTAGACAATTTCATCATCGGCAGTTCAAGACATAATACAACATGAAGGTAACAGCACCTACTAAACATCAAGGTAACAGGGCAGCCTCATCCACTTGGCCACATCCAAAGCCATAGTAGAGTAGTAGCAGTAGTACGTAGTAGTAGTAGTAGTAGTAGTATAGTAGTAGTAGTAGTAGTAATAGAGTACAGTAGAGTAGTAGTAGTAGTAGTAGAGTACAGTAGAGGAGTAGTAGTAGTAGTAGTAGAGGTGGGATAGGACAAGAGTAGATAGGAGTAGTACATAAAAACCCTCATCATTGGCATAAGGCAATTGCCCAGTATATAAAAACCCTCATCATTAGCATAAGGCAGGTGCTCAGTATATAAAAACCCTCATCATTGGCATAAGGTAGGTGCTCAGTATGTTAAAAAACATCATCACAGGCAACAGACAGGTGCTCAGTATGTAAAAAAACATCATCACAGGCAACATTCCTAGCAAACCCACAGCAGGCAACATTCCCAGCAACCCCACAGCAGGCATCCCAAGATTCCCAACAACCCTCAGGTTCAGAGTAGCATCAAAATAAAACAGTAGAGGACAATAGTAGTGGACTAGAGGATACGAGAGTAGAGTAGTAGTAGTAGTATTAAAGGAGTAGTACAGAAGAGTAGTAGAGTAGTGCAGAGTAGTAGAGTAGTAAGAGTAGTAAACTGGATAGTGAGTGCGATTTCAGAATCAAGTGCCATTTCAGAATCATCAGTTAAGCTCAATTCAAAAAAAAGTGCTCAATTCATCAGTTAATGTGCTTAATTTGGAAAATGTGCTCAATTCAGATAAAATGATCAGAACAATTCAGGCCATCAGCAGCAACCATCATTGCACAGTATGTAAAAAACATCATCACAGGCAGGTAAAAAACATCATTGCACATGCCTTATGCCTCAGGTTCAGAGTAGCATCAAACTAAAACATCATTGCACATGCCTTATGCCTCTGGTTCAGAGTAGCATCAAAATGAAACATCATTGCACATGCATTATGCCTCAGGTTCAGAGTTGCATCAAAATAAAACATCATTGCACATGCCTTATGCCTCAGATTCATAGTAGCATCAAAATAAAACTTATGCCTCAGGTTCACAGTAGTATCTTACAAAAAATTTAATCTTCATCAGATTAGTAGTAGTAAGACAAGTACTAGTGTTAGTAGTTTCAAAAATCAACCTCGAAGGGCTAAGTCCTTCGGCCATCTCAAATTTGGGGCCATCAGCCACCAAGTAAGGAAAGAGAGGTGCAGTAAGTAGAGAAAAGAGAGTAGAGTAGTAGTAGAGAGAGAAGGATAAAAAATGTGTTCAATTCAAAATAGTTGGAGCAGCCGAGAAATCAAGTGGAGAGTAGTAGAGTAGTAGTAGTTAGAGTAGTAGGAGTAAGGCAGCAAGTAGTGAGTCAGTATATGACCAGCAAGTAATAGTGAGTTAGTATATGACTAGCCTTGTGTAGTAGTATAGTAGAGAGAGTAGTGAGAAGAGTAATAGAGTAGAGAGAGTAGTAGAGTAGAGAGAGTAGAGAGAAGAGAGATGCAGTAGAGAGAAGAGGGTACAGTAGTAGTAGAGAGAAGGAGTACAGTTTAAAAAATGTGATCAATTCAAAATAGGAGTAGAGGAGAGTAGTTTCAGTAGACAGTAGACATTCAGGACAGTAGACATTCAGAGTAGTTATCAGTACTTTCAGTAGACAGTTGCAATAGGCAAGTAGAAAAATGTCCATTAGAATTTTTTGATAGGGATAGGTGTTGTTGACTAACAAACATAGAGTAGTAAATCAATGGGATCACAAGTTACTGTCCACCATATTCATGAGAAATGGCAAGCATCTGAGCTAACTCTACTACCTCTACAAATTTAGAGATGAAAGCAACAGTATTCGGCAAAGGAATCATGTGCTCTGAATCAAGCAATCGACAATTATGAACAAAGCAATTGACAGTAATCAACAGCTCTGAATCAGAGCGCTCTGAATCAGAGAAAGAGGGAGAGGAAGGTGGGGGCGGTACCTTGGAGGAGGAAGGAGAGTACCTTGGTGCTAACTTTCCCTTCATATTGAATCTTTTCACACTTCTCATTGGTGACACCTTCAAGTACACATAATCACCAACTTCGAAAGTCAGCTCTCTTCTGCGAGTATCAGCATAACTCTTCTGTTGGGACTGAGCCACTCTCAAATTATCTCTAATCATTCTCACTTGTTCTTCCACGTCTCTAAGGACATCAGGTCCAAACACTTGAGTTTCACCAGTCTGATTCTAGAACAAAGGCGTTCTACATTTACGTCCATACAACGCCTCGAAAGGTGCCATCTTAAGACTCTTCTGATAACTGTTGTTATACAAGAACTCTGCGTATGGCAGACTCTTATCCCAACTATCACCATACTATAGTGCATAGGCTCTCATCATATCTTCCAAAATCTGGTTGATCCTTTCAGTCTATCCATCAGTTTGCGGGTGGTAAGCAGAACTAAAATTCAACTTCATGCCCAAAGATCTGTGTACTTTATGCCAGAATTGCGATGTAAACTGAGTGCCTCTATCAGACACAATCTTCTTGGGAACACCATGTAAACACACAATCCTTTCCATGTACAACTCTGCTAGTCTTGCACCTATATAGGTAGTCTTGACTGGTAAAAAGTGGGCAACCTTGGTGAGTCGATCCACTATTACCCATATTGAATCATAACCTCTTTGAGTGCGGGGCAAACCTACGATAAAATCCATACCAACTTCTTCCCATTTCCATTTAGGAATCTTCATTGGTTGTAGCAACCCTGCAGGTCTTTGATACTCAGCTTTCACTCTTTGACAAGTGTCACACAAAGCCACATACTCTGCCACATCTCTCTTCAAACCATACCACCAATACTTCTCCTTGAGATCCAAATACATCTTGGTACTTTCGGGATGTATGGAATAGGCAGATTCATGTGCCTCTTATAGAATTGCTTCACGGATAGCCTTCATTTCAGATACACATATCCTTTTTCTGAACCAAAGAGTGCCATTCTCATCCATTCTGAATCCTGGTGCCTTTCCAAGCACTACATTCTCTGCTATCTCCTTAAGTTTTTCATCCTCCAATTGACCTTTGCGTATCTCTTGCTCCAAAGTAGGCTCTATCACTAATTTCATTGCATTAGTGACAAGGCTCAAGTTGAGATACTCCATTTCAGCAAACAACTCTACTGACATAGATGTCATCTGAAGTCCATTGGCATAGCTCTTCCTGCTAAGTGCATCAGCTACGATGTTTGCTTTTCCCGGGTGATAATGCACTTCCAAATCATAGTCTTTGATCAATTCTAACCAGCGACATTACCTCAGATTCAGATCTGATTGGGTAAAGATATACTTCAAACTCTTGTGATCCATATAGATATCAATCTTATGCCCAATTAGATAATGTCTCCAGATTTTCAAAGCATGAACCACAGCTGCCAATTCCAAGTCATGAGTAGGGTAATTCAACTCATGCTTCCTCAGTTGTCTAGATGCATATGCCACCACTCTTCCTTCTTGCATAAGCACACATCCAAGACCCAAACGGGATGCATCACAATAGATAGAGAAGTTCTTGCTTAAGTCGGGCAAAATCAATACTGGAGCTGTAGTCAATCTCTTCTTTAGCTCATCAAAGTTTGCCTAACATTTATCCGACCATACATATTTAGCATTCTTTTCCAACAGAGCCGTCATAGACATGGCTAGCTTGGAAAAACCTTCAATGAACCTCCTGTAGTATCCAGCCAATCCCAAAAAGCTATGAATCTCACTTACAGTGGTTGGTGGTTTCCAATTCAATACATCTTGCACTTTGCCTGGATCCACTGCTATTCCCCCATTGGAGACAACATGACCCAGAAAAGAGACTTCCTTCAACCAAAACTCACATTTGCTCCGCTTAGCGTACAACTTATGTTCTCTAAGCTTTTGCAAGACCATCCTTATATGTTTAGCATGTTCTTCTTCAGTCTTGGAGAATATCAGTATGTCATCTATGAATACCACCACAAATTTATCCAGAAACTCTATGAACACCTTATTCATCAGATACATGAAGTATGCAGGTGCATTGGTCAATCCAAAAGACATAACGGTATACTCATACAATCCATACCATGTAGTGAATGTTGTCTTGGGTATGTCTGAGTTTTGAATCTTTAGCTAATGGTACCCTGAGCGAAGATCAATCTTGGAGAACACATAGGCTCCTCTCAACTGATCAAACAAATCATCAATCCTAGGCAAAGGGTATTTATTCTTGATTGTAACCTCATTAAGTGAACGGTAATCCACACACATCCGTTGACTATCATCCTTCTTATCCACAAAGATCACAGGTGCCCCCCATGGGGAAGAACTAGGGCGTATGAAACCTTTTTCTTCCAACTCTTTTAGTTGTTTCTTAAGCTCTTCTAATTCATTAACCCCCATTCTATATGGACGTTTAGCTATTGGTGCAGTTCTAGGTAATAATTCAATAATGAATTCAATGTCTCGGTCAGGTGGCATACCTGGCAAGTCATCGAGGAAGACATTTAGGAACTCCTCCACGACACGATCTTGTTCATTGGCATCACCATCTAGCTGGTTCACTGTGGCTATAGGCTGAGCTTGCACTACCACTTCTACACAGATTCTATCTCCATTGAGTGATGTCACTACCACAGATTTCTCCTGACACTGAATCACTGCCCGGTGTTGTTTCATCCAATCCATTCCCAGAATAAGATCAATTCTCGCTGTTCTCAACACAATTGGTTTCACTTTGAAGTCTACCCCCCTTTAGGAAATGCTAGTTGAGGGACTCCGATATGAAGCGGGCATACTACCTCCCAGTGAATTTACTAGTATGGGGTTTTTCATGGCACACAAAGGTATGCTATGCATTCTAACAAAAGCTTGGGAAATAAAAGAATGCAAAGCACCAGAATCAAAAAGTACTATAGCAGAGATAGAGTTGACGCTGAACGTACCCAACATGACCTCTGGCGTCTCCTGAGCTGCATCAGATGACACATAGTTCACCTTCACAGTGTGAGGTGGTCGGGCGTTGAACTTCTGATTGCCAGTCTGGTTCTGAGGTGCTTGTTGGTTCTACTTCTTAGGACACTGATGAGCATAGTGACCTACTTCTCCACAGTGGTAGCATGCATTAGGGTTATTGGGTGCACCACTCTTCACATGAGCATTGTTGGATGGTCCCTGGTGTGTTACCGGATTACTAGTCTGTTGCGGGGGACGTTGATTACCATACTGTTGCTGGTACTAAGAGCGTTGCTAGAACTGATTACGTTGAGAATACTGACCACGGTTTCCCTGGTTAGATGGCCCTTGATTCCTTTGTTGAGAACCCTGCTGTGGATATGCACGCGGGTGGGTGTTACTTCCAGAAGCTTGCCCTTGAAGCCTCCTCTTCTTGGCTTCCATCTCTTTGCGCTTATCGTCGATCACAATAGTGCAGTTCACTAATGACTAAAAGTTAGGGTAGGTGTTGGACATCAGTTGAAGCTGTAGTCCATCATAGAGTCCCTTGAGGAAACAGCGTTGCTTATCCTTATCCTCAGCTACATCATTTGGAGCATAGCGTGACAGTTGAGCAAACTTATCACGATACTCTGCCATAGTCATGGATCCTTGCTTGAGGGACCTGAATTCCTCCTGCTTTAATTCCACGAGTCCATCAGGGATATGATAAGACCGGAAATTGTCCTTGAATTCTTACCAGGTGATAGCAGGAGCATTGTTGGGACGTCCATACTAGAAAGAATCCCACCAATCCTAAGCTACTCCCTGGAGTTGACCAGAAGCATACAACACCTTCTCCAGATCGTTGCATTGTGCTATGTTAAGTTGCTTCTCTACAGCACGCAACCAATCATCTACCTCCATAGGGTCTGAGGCATGAGTGAACACCGGTGGACGACCCTTCATAAACTCTCCACGCTTATCTCTGACCTGAACAGGCGGTGGTCCTCTTGTAGGTTCATTGTCCAAGCGCTGCATCATAGCTTGCATCAACCGCGCTTGCATTCCCAATATTTGTTCCATGGTCACAGGTGGCGGTGGTGGTGGATTTATGAGAGCATCACGTCCACGACCATGGCCTTTGCCTCTTCCTCCTCTTGCGGCCATCTGTTTTCCAACAAATGCGCAAAATTTAGAGATTTTCCAAATTATAGAGAGCTTACAAAAGATAAGAAACAATGCTGAGAATTTTCTGGACAAGATTCAAATTCAGCAGTTCAGTAAAACTGTTATAACTCGAGTTCTAGAGATCCAACAAAGGTGTACCAAGAACGGTTCGAAAGCTTAGGAGATCAGCTACAACTTTTATTTAGATCACTTTCACAGATTCTGACACACACATGGTCAAAAGTAGAGCTAAACCGAATCTATTCTGGGTTCCAGACTGCACAGGAACATCAACTTGTGATAGCTAGATCTCACAAACCTGAACAGCTTTTGACATGATTCCATAGACATTTGAAAGATACCGAAGTCTAGTTGTCTCCACAAAAATTTCAGAATTTTTGACAGCCCAGATTTCGAGATACAAGATAAAGAACATAGGCTGCTCCAGAAATCAGCACAGTAGAGATAAGATAAAGCAAACCATCTGCATTAAGATTTCATCTAATCTTAAGGTTTCAATCTAAGGAAGTTGTGGACATGCCCACAAACTTCCAGCAAACAACCAAACTCCAAATCAACCAAGTTCACAAATTAAAACATCAAATCATCCAAGTTCACAAGATCAAACAAGACTAAATATGAAACACGAACTAACGACGTGGTAATCTAAATCAAGGCACCTAACACCTATGGAGTGGTGTCAATCATGGTAAACGACTGGCGCTTCTTCTTGTAGATCGGTGGCTGCCCAAGTTGAGCATGTAGTTCATCAACTTGCTTCTGGAGGCATCTCTCAGCCCTCTGTGATGCACGCAGTTCTCCCTTGACCTCTTCATCCACCCCCTGCATGGCATGGACATGCTGCACCGTTGCTTCTAGAGTTGGGTCACTCTCTGGTGGAGCCAAGACCTACCAAACACCCTCATGATCATTGCGAGGAAGGAACCTGAAATGATCCTCCTTCATGGCCTCAAAGCGACGACCATGGTAGTAGATGTAGGCGTCCTATGCTGCATCTTCCATGCCATCCAAGGCATGGGCCCTTCTAGCAGTGGCACGGTGGACAGTCTCCACCTCATGTCCATTCTTGATGTCATTCCAAGCGGTGACCACCAGCTCTACCTTCCAGAAGGTGGCCTCCAATGGATGCTGGTACTCTGCACAGTGATAGCTGATGGAGGCGTGCAGGTCGGGGTAGTAGTCGTCCAACACGTGAGTGAGGAGGGTGTGGTAGTAGGCCATCTTTGGGGCTAGCTTGAAGTAGTACTTGCACTTCCAGCCTATCTCCTCATCCACCACAGGGACAACTAGGGATGGTGCAGGTGTAGGTGAAGTAGCCGATGACTCCTCAAGTGTAGCTACAACAAGATAGACCGGTGCGACAGCTGGAGTAGGAGCAGGTGCAGGTGTCAGGGTAGCCATCTCCTCATCGTCGGAGATGATCACAATCTCCTTCTCCGCCTATGGAGCATGTGGGGTGAACAGGGCATGGTAGCCAGCAGTACTGAGGCGGGCAGTCTTCGGGTTATGAGACATCTATAGATTTAAAGTGAGATAGAATTAGAATCAATAATTTTATATCATAGATTAAGGTATGAAAAGCATAAATGTTTTAATAAAATAACAAGAATAAGACAGTAAGCAAGAAACCAGAGGAGCAAAGATGCTAAAATGATTGTTTCTAACTAGGCTTGCATCCTACAGTCAACACGGCTTTGATACCAATTTGTCACACCCAATTTTAAGGATAACATTGAATGCACTAACTCATGTGTGCCCAGGGATCAATCACACACACAAGCTGACAAATTACATAAAGTATCATCACGGTGTCTCTTACATCAAGAACCATAATATAACTTAGTATTACATCATACAGCGGAATATAAAAAGATAACTCTCTCGTGGGACTTCATCACAGGGAAGGTCAACTGGTTGCCCACAAGCCTAATAATCCTCAGGAAATTCTTCATACCCGTTGTCATCTGTTACCCATCCGGGATTTTTGTCCAAATATAGAAAATAATAAGTGTAAGTACATCCCGTACTTAACAAGTTAACATGGGGTTATGAAGCTCAAAAAGGTTGACACTGGTTTACTGCAGTTAGCATTTTTAGTAAGTCAAGCTTTTATTATCAGGTATTATCAAATTATGCTTAAGCTCCCATTTAATCCCATATGAACAGATATCAGGGTGAAGTGTATCATATATCATCATAGAACATCTTAAATGATCATCAACAAGTAACCAATTATTCTGTGAGTTTTCCGAGCCGCTCGTGACCGTGAGCACGGCTGTTATAACAGTTTGTTACCCTCTGCAGAGGTGGTGCACATTCACCGTGAGTCGTGATTCCCATATGCCCGGGTTAATTACTCCCATGTCACTGCCAAGGTGAGCGGGCAGGGTACACTATGAAGCTATTTCATAGGTTTCTCTAGTTTCCTCGGTAGGCAGATGTTGGAACCCCCCTTTCCTATGTCACATATCCATCGCAGCTATACACATAGGAACAGAGGCAGCCCTATACCCAACGTGGCAAGCCCCTTTTGTGCCATAAAGGTAAACTCTAACAAGCTAGAAAAGGTTCTATTACTGAGCTAAAGTCAGAGCCATATGACTCTCATGGTTGCACTGTCAGTCCCAGCTTTTGCCGACTGATAAGTCCTTATGGAGGGCTAGGAGCAACATGATCAAAAGTCATTTGCACCTTCGCCCTATGGATCAGTTGTTACAAATCACGTTATACTTTTAGTTCCATAGAACCGTTAACCATCATATAGATCATGTTTAGTTAGAGCACTAGCAGTCTACCCATATGCAATTAACCAATAGGAGTCAAGGGAACAAGTCATCAAATGACTAGAATGTCCTTATGGTTATCAAAATTAGACACATGCACATGAGTAAATGATTAAAGTGAATAGGATATCAAGGTAGGCCCATGCTATACTTGCCTTGGTTCACAAACTCTTGCTGGTCCTGCTAGTCATCGAAGAACTCTTGATCTCCAACGTTCTCCTCACCGTCTGAACGCGACCAACACGGCAACATACAACATTCCAAAGGCATTCATACAAAGCAAACAATCCTATAGTTACAATAGTACACCAACAGTATAGAAAACAAGATAAAATGTTTATGAAAATAATCTACGTCTCGCTACGATCACGTCAACGCGAAGTTCACAAAAAACGGAGCTAAAATGCGAAAGTTATGATTTAAACAGGATTTCCTATAGCAATATATTTAATTAAATCTAACCATGAAATTTAAAAGTTACAAACTTGATTAACAGTTGTACTAACGCGTAGATCATGAAATTATGAAGCTAACGCAATTGGAACGGGTTAATTTGGAGCTAAAACGATGATTTTATAAGCAAAACAGTACAAATGGCATTTCTGTAAATACTAAAAACGTATTTTAGACTAAAATAGTGAACTTTACGCTTTCAAAACGAGAAAGCGTACTCGGGGAAATGCGCTAAGGACGGCGGGTTCTATTACGTGAAATCAGAGGGGCTCTTTAGCAATTTGACCCACGAAGGGGTATCGGCCAACGGTGGCCGTTGGATCAAGATCGGACGGCCCGGAACAGATGGGAGGGAGAGAGAAAGGGGCGTCGGCGCCAGAACAGTGTGGCCGGCGGCGTGGAGGTCGCCGGATCGCATGGTACAGGGGCTAGGGGCCACGGTTTTCACTACCGAGGGCACCGGGGAGTTGCGGGGGTGAAGGGGAACTCGCCAAGGTCTAGAGAGCGGCCGGGGAACGCGGCTGGTGAGGTGGCGGCCATGGCCAGCGGTGCGAAGGTCGTCGGCGCACGCGGCTAGGGCGCTAGAAGACATGAAACGGGAAACAAACAGCATGGGAGAAAGAGGGGATCACAGTGAAGCTCACAGCGGGGAGAACGGAGTCGACGGCGGCTCGGAGATGACGGTTCGCGCGGAGGCGGGTGGTGGATCCCGGTTTCGCGGTTGTTGTGGCTTCCGAGCAGGGCGGGTGCAAAAATGGAGCGGGGAGCAGTAGGGGGGCACGCGGTGGGGGGTCGGCTTCATTTTGTAGAGGCCGGGGCACGGGCGACGCGCCCACGTCGCGAGTGGAGCGCGGGGTGGTTGCGGCTTGACCGCCGCTACGGTTGCGGGACGCGCGGGAGGAAGGTAGGGGGAGGAGCTGACAGGCGAGGCCAGGTGGTTAGCAGCTGAAGAGGGGAGGAGGGCACAGCGGTTGCCCGCGGGTGCTAGGCTGGCGCGGAGCTAGGCCGGTGTAGTCCACAAGAGAGGAGGCCGAGTTGGGCTGGCGGGGAAATGGCCATGCGGGCCGAAATGAGGAAGGGAAGGAAAGGAAAGAAATTTCCTTTTTCTTTTTCCAAACAAAATTTCCAAAAGCATTTTCAATTCAAATTTCAATTCTCTTTGAAATTTTTGATCAATACCAAACATTCACAAAATAATATGCAGCGAGATGAATGCACATACATGTTACTATTTTAGGATAAATTTTAAATTCATGAGAAATTTATTTATTTCTACATTTCATGAGCACAAAATACAGAATTAAATAATTTTAAACCTATTTTCCAAAGGAGGCAAAATTTTATGGTGTTACAAAATTCAAAACTATTTTAAATGCTTCTTATCTTAGAGTAAGGCTATGCTGTTGTTGTTTATCTTAGAGTAAGGCCTTTCAAAAGAAAATTAGACAAAGGCCATCATGCAACACTAATTTGTGAACAATAGAAACCACAATCCTTTCACTCATCCACGTAGCGCTGCAAATGTTTCTTTGATTGTGATAACCTCAGTATAAACGTCCTGCATTGATGGCCTTTCCTTTGGTGTCTCCACAGAGCATGAGAGACCGAGTTTAACAAGATGTAGGATGCAGCTTTTGAAACAACCCGAATTTCCACGAAGGGAAATCCACTGAGTTGAAGTGTAATAAGACCGTGGTAGATCATATTACCCAAATTCCAGATGAATATCACATCCATACAACAATAATATCAGAGTTCAAATAGTGCAGAATTACATAAATTATTACATCGCCGCATTGGCGGAATCAAAAGTAGCATTCATTCAGAACAGCTTGAAGATAAGATCGCCAAACTCGAGCGTAGGCACGAACCCCTCATCCGTCAAACTCCTCGGAGCTAAACTCCTTAGCAGAACCTGTGTGCCAAAAGTTATCAGTATGATTGTACTGGCCACTCCCAACCCTATGAGCATTGCTTTGTGGAAATTGGATGCAAGTTGGTTATAGTAAAAAGGAACCTATAAGGCTGGGGTTTCCTATGCATTAGCCTATCAAATATATAACAGTAGTTCGTCGAGTTTTAACACCATTCCCACACACATTCCATTCCATTCCCTTTTCCGAGCCAGGTTTCGATCCTAGGGTCGACATACCACACCATCATCATACCATAACCATACCATCGCTCAGTCGATAGGCCAACTCCCTCTCGGCACTATCTCAAGGCCCATAGCCCCTGGCTACGACCGAACACTCTCTTCTAGGGGGAGAAAAGAATGACTCATCTCATTATCTAGTTTAAGCGAAACCCAGGAAAGATCCATAGCCGACAAGTCGGCACATGTATCGATCGATCAACCATACACTCTGTAGAGGTTTTACATAACCACAAGATCTGCCTTCCTCGCTGACCATCGTCAACTGGGCTGATTTCGGCCGCTTGCTAGCCTAGGATAATGCCACTCTACCATTCAGCCCTGGTACACCCCAAGTCTAATCTAGGGTGGCTAAAACTGTGAGTCATGAGCCGGGTCCACAAGGTCTCCATGAAGTCTTGGAAGGGTGTGGGGGAAATCCTACGCACCCTGTACCTCCTTACACTGTCCGCTATCAACCTAGCAGTAGTGGCAATATCCTACCAAGTAGTCCGGCCGTCTCGCACCATATAGGGCGAGTGGTACGTAAGGCTTCCCGGTGAATCTGAGTACTAGTAAGTCCTTAGGGTTGACCAAGCTAGAATGTCTCCATCAGGGTTTCCGTTTATCGTGCCACCACAGCACCTCCATCCCAGGCTCCTCCCATCACAGGTTCACACCCAGGACCACCTCATATACCATTTACCCACCATAGGTATCCATTTCCAAGGGTGCCCAGGTAGCACCCCACAACAAGACTTGCCCCAGGCTAGTCGTATACTCCAACTTGGTCGACACAACCCTCACCCTCCACACACCCAAGTCACACATGCAACACTCTCCCCATAGTCCAAGTATCACCAGTTTCCACCACGCACGTAGTATAAGCGTAGTAGAAGTATAAGTAATGAAATATATATAGCAGTAAGCGTGTGTCTAACCTAATAGCAGGGTATGCAGGGGTAAGGTTGCGCCAAGGTAAAGGCCATCAAGTAAGCGTACTACCATGCAAGTCCTACCATAATATGACTGTAGCAATAAAGTAAAGCGATAGCAGTTCTATATTAGCCATGCGTAATTGGTGCTACGAGATTGGGTGGGATGTGGCACCTTCAGTGTAGTCGTCTCCGTACTCCTCATGGTACTCACGATCCTCGTCTGTCCGACTCTCCTCTGAGTCTGCAAACGATCGCATTATAGTCGCGTTAGTGATGTCTATAGAATAGCACAAAGAAGCAATGAGAATTCAAAAGAGCCAAATGCACTCAAACATGGGTTCATTGCGTAGAGCTTGATTTTAGATGAATTTTGGTCCTGGTTTTGTATTTTTCTGAGGTCATATGAATTAGTTATGAATTTCTAAAGTTTAAATCTATTTCTGAAAATGGAAAAAGGCTGGATTAATCCTGGGCTGACACGTGTCATGCTGTGGTTGGTCCACGTGGCTTGCTGACATGTGGGTCCCACATGACATCATCATGACATCCGCATCTGACGTATGGGTCTAGAGTGTCTGTGCTACTGACATGTGGGGCCAGGTCAATAGTCAACGTTGACCAGTCGATGGTCAACACGGTCGGGTCTCAAACGGGCTTCGGGTTGGGCCGGTCTGGGCCAGGCCAGGCTGAACACGTGGCATGCTATGGCGCAGCCACATCACGGCCATGGGCCTCCACTAGGCCGTGGTCCATAGTTAACGGCCCACGGTGGACGGGTGCGCCGGTCTACGGTGGACCGCGTCTTCTTTCGGTGAGCCGCGTCCACCCCTCTCTTCCTCTGTCAGTGGTTCACTGCACCAGGTTTTCGTGCGGGTGGCCAACGAGGGGGTGTTCCCCTGTTTTTCTCGTGGCGGTGCTCCTGCCGACGGCGAGCTCACTAGTGAGCCCCCGTGGCGGTGTTGGTGTCCAATTGGGGAAGGGAAAGGCTTCCCCAGGCTACGGCGACTGTGATGATGGGGTCTAGGTGGCGGCCGGGGCTCACCAAGGCGCTGGCCACGACGAACGGCGGGTCGGCAGTGCTCTCCGGTGGCGAGGTCGCATTTGCAGGCTCTCCGGTGGCTCGACTGGGCAGACAGGGGCTTCAGCGGATCCATGGGTGCACGACGAAGGTGTCCAGGGCTCAAGGTGGGGCTTTGGCTTCAAGGTGGCCGTTAGGGGTGTCTCGGCGGCCATGGCGTCGTAGTGACGACAGTGAGGCACGCGGGTGAACCACGGGGCTTCAGCGGGGTGGTCACGGCGTGCGCATGAGTTACCTGTGGCTTCAGCGAACAGGACAGGTGAGTCAAGGAAGCGCCTAGCGCTCCCAGCAGTACTGGCCACGGTGGTCAGTGCTCTGACCGGTGGTCGGGTGCTCGGACCGATGGTCTGGTGCTCGGCACGGTGGTCTAGTGCTCGGACCGGTGGTCGGGTGCTCGGACCGGTGGTCTAGTGCTCGGCACGGTGGTCTGGTGCTCGGAGGTGGTCTGCACCATGGCGGCGGCATCGTGAGCGTAGCATGCGTGCTCGGCTACGGCGTCCGAGGAACTTGGAGAGGTCTACAGCGTCCAAGGGCTCGAGGATGGTCACGGTCAATGTGAGTGTGCTGTGCTGGTGTGCCTAGAGGCCAGGGATGGCCTTGGCCTACGCGCTCATGGTATAGAGTGCCATGGCCGGAGTAGCAGAGTCAGGCGGCGAGCAGGGGAAAAATCGGGGGCTCACCGTAGGTGCTGTGGAAGAGAGGATGGCGGTGCAGTGTCGAGTTATGGTCATGTAGCTCTGGAAGCAGTGCCGTGCACTGCTGACCTGCGACCGTGATGATGACGACGGCGTCACCCTTGGCTCCGGTGACTTCTGCGGTGCGCGGGGGCTCCGATCCTCCTCTCATGATCTCCTTCTTGGCCCTCTACTCTTGGTGTGGTGAGGCTGCTGGGCCACCAAGCGGTGGTGGAGGCTGAGGGAGAGGCTAGGGCTCTGGGCGTGAGCGGTGTGCGGGCTGGCTTTATAGCCGAGCACCATGCCTCCCATGGCGGATGGCATCGTGCATTGGAGGCGTGTGCATCACATCAAACGGTGGTGCAGGGTTGCGTGGGCGTGGCGCAAGGGGGACAGGGTCATGCCTCAGGCGTGACCCCCTAGCCTGCCCCTACCACTGCTGTCGGGCGCCGGTCGCGTAGGCGGATGAGGCGTGGGTGAGGAAGATGACACTGTAGACGGGGGTGGCTGACATGCGGGGTCTAGCGGGCAACGGCTGCGAGCGAGGCAGACCAGTGCACGGGCGATGCACTGGGCCAGCTCGTGGGCCGCGTACGTGCGTATGACGGTGCAAGGTGGGCGCGGTTGGGCTGGCTGGGCCGCGAAGCCGAGCAGCCTGGGCTGCGAGGCCTTCTTCCTCATTTCCTCTTTCTGTTTTCTTTTTCTTCCTTGATTTGAATTCAAATTTGGTTTGTGTATTTTTGAATTCAAAATGGGTGCACCAAATTCATTGCAGTTGTTAAGCATATCATAACTCAAATGGAAATCCAAATCACATTTTGAATTAACAAAGCATGCAATACTTTATTTGTTAGAATTTAAATAAACACAATTAACTAATAACATGCCATGCTTATGTGTTAACTTGGGTTGGGGTTAGACCTAATGCATCTCTTAGGTGGGGTTTTCTATACATGACACTCATCATCACATGGGAGTTCTAAGAAAATTTTTGTAGTTGGTATTTTTAGTGTATGGATTTTTGGGTTGTTACAGTCCTACCCCCTTAACAGAATCTCGTCCCTGAGATTAAAGCATAATGTACTCTTCAAAAAGGTAAGGATATCGCAGTCAGAGGTCAGACTCTTTCTCCCATGTTGCTTCTCTCTCAGTGTGATTACTCCATTGGATCTTGCACATAGGAATAGTCTTGCTTCGGGTCTCTTTGGTATCTCTACCCAAAATTCTGATAGGATGTTCTTTATACTCAAGTGTATCTTGAAAGTCAAGTGTATCTGTTGGAACTACTTCATCGAGCACTCTCAAACACTTGCGTAGCTGTGAGACATGGAATACGGGATGTACACCCATCAATTCCTCGGGTAGCTCAAGTTCGTAGGCGAGCTTTCCAATCCTCTTGCAAATCTTGTATGGGCCAACAAATCTAGGGGCAAGCTTTCCTTTCACATAGAATCTGACAGTTCCACGTAGCGGGGATACCTTGAGATAGACGAAGTCCCCCACATTGAACTCAAGTTCTTTTCTTCTTTTGTTAGCATAGCTCTTGTATCGACTTTGACCAATTCTCAAGTTCTCCTTCACTTGAGCAACTCCTTCTTCGGCATCTTGAATCTTGGTGGAGTCAAAGAACGATCTTTCTCCCAGTTGGGACCACATCAAAGGTGTCTTACATGGTTTGCCATACAGAGCTTCAAATGGTGACATCTTAATATTGGCTTGGTAGCTGTTGTTGTAAGAGAACTCAGCATAGGGTAGGCATTTCTCCCAATTGGAGCCATAGTTCAGTACACTAGCATGAAGCATGTCTTCTAAGATCTGATTTACTCGTTCTGTCTGTCCATCTGTCTATGGGTGGTAAGCGGTGCTGAAATCAAGTTTGGTTCCAATGGACTTGTGCAGAGCTTCCCAGAATCGGGACACAAATTGAGGACCACGAGCAGATATAATACTAGAGGGAGCTCCATGTAGTCTGAGAATATGCTCAATATATAGATCTGCTAATTTTTTGGCATTGGTCTTGGTCTTCACTGGTACAAAGTGAGCAACTTTGGTCAAGCGATCAACAATCACCTAGATGGAATCATGGCCTTTCTGTGAATGGGGCAATCCAACTATGAAATCCATGGATATGCTCTCCCATTTCCACTCGGGAACATCAAGAGGCTTTAGCAAACCTGTAGGACTTTGATGTTTAGCCTTGACCCTATTACAGGTGTCACATTGTGCCACATGTCTTGCAATGTCTGTCTTCATGCCTTTCCACCAAAAGTGTTTCTTCAATTCTTGATACATTTTTGAACCTCCAGGGTGGATACAGTACTTAGAATCATGAGCTTCTGACAGAATTTCCTCTCGTAGCACTAGGTCAGATGGAACACAGATTCTGTTCTTGAACCAGATGGTTCCTTGTTCATCTTCATGGTGGTTGGTCTTATAGCCTAGTTTCATCAGACCACAGAGATATTCGATTTCTTCACAATCTTTCTGAGCTTGACGGATGCGTTCTGTGAGATCATACTGTATGCGGATCTCATTCAACAAGTCATGCGGTAGTATCTCAAGTTGGAAATCATCAATCTCTTCCTTGAGCTCAGGTGGTACAGATTCAATGATCAAAGTGTGACAGTAGCTCTTGCGACTGAGAGCATCTGCGACTACATTAGCTTTTCCTAGATGATAGTGAATTTCTAGGTCATAGTCCTTGATCAACTCTAGCCAATGGTGTTGCCTCATGTTCAAATCTTCTTGAGTGAAAAAGTACTTCAAGCTCTTATGATCCGTATAGATATTACACTTGTTGCCTATCAAGTAGTGTCTCAAGATCTTCAGGGCATGCACAACTGCTGCTAACTCAAGATCATGAGTAGGGTAACGGTTCTTGTGTTCTTTCAATTGTCGAGACACGTATGCTATCACTCTTCCATCTTGCATCAATACACAACCAAGTCCTTGATGGGATGCATTAGAATAGACTACGAAATTTTTGTCGATATCAGGCAATGCTAGTACAAGAGTTGTGGTAAGCTTCTGTTTCAATTCCTAGAAGCTTTGTTCGCACTCGGGCGTCCATTCAAACTCCTTGGTCTTCTTTAGAAGATTGGTCATTGGACGGGCTATCTTGGAGAAGTTTTCGATGAATCGGCGATAATATCCAGCCAATCCCAAGAAACTTCTGACTTCTATCACATTATGGGGTTGATCCCACTTTTTCACAGCTTCAATCTTGGCTAGGTCAACTGCGACACCTTCAGCTGATAGTACATGGCCTAGGAAGGCAACTTCCTATAGCCAAAACTCACATTTGCTGAACTTTACGTAGAGCTGATGTTGGGCTAATTTCTCGAGCACAGTTCTCATATGATGTTCATGTTCTTCAGTGGTGGGTGAATAGACAAGGATGTCATCAATGAATACCACCATGAACTTATCCAGTTCATCCATGAAAACCTTATTCATCATGTTCATGAAGTAGGCGGGAGCGTTCATGAGTCCAAAGGATACCACAGTGAACTCAAACTGACCATACCTAGTCACAAAAGCTGTCTTCGGGATGTCACTTTCTCGAATCTTCATTTGATGATAGCCAAATCTGAGATCAATCTTGGAGAAATACTTGGCACCTCAAAGCTAATCAAGCAGATCATCAATTCTTGGCAAGGGGTACTTGTTCTTGATGGTGACTGCGTTCAAGTTCCGGTAATCAATGCACATTCTCATTGAGCCATCCTTCTTCTTGACAAACAGAATAGGGGATCCCCAGGGTGAAGCACTGGGTCTGATATATCCCTTCGAGATGAGCTCATCAAGCTGTTTCTTGAGCTCAGCCAGTTCATCAACTGACATGCGATAGGGTCTCTTGGCAATGGGTCTCGTTCCCGGTAACAGATCAATGATGAACTCTACATCATGGTCTGGTGGCATACCCGGTAATTCTTTAGGGAATACATCGGGATAGTCTCTAACTACTAGCACATCATGAACTGTCTTCTCCTCTTTTTGTGATTCTGAACTTGCTTTAAGGGCACATAGGATAGAGGTGGACTTTCCAGACTGGGGTTCACATCTAATGACTTGGCCTGATGGGTGGGTCACTTGGACATATCTAGGTGAACATGATATGATACCTTGGTGAATGGTTAACCAATCCATACCTAAGATGACCTCTAGGTTCGTGGAAGGTAACAGGGTTAGGTTGGCTTTGAAGATAAGACCCTCAATGGTAAGACTCACTCCCTTACAGATGTGGGTGCATTTTAGGTCTCCTAACGGTGAACTGGTGATGATATCCTTTTCACGTGGGGTTACAGGCAGGTCATGCTCTCGTGCAAACTTGGATGATATGTATGAACAAGTTGCTCTAGAGTCAAATAGAACTGATGCAGTATTGCCATTAACTAAAAACATACCGTACACAATGTTAGGGGCACCTTGTGCTTCCTCGGCGTCCAGATGGTTGAGACGTCCACGAGTAGCAGATCCCTTGAACTGAGACTTCTGAGCAACTAAGTTCTGTGGGCACTCAGCGGCTTTGTGACCTGGTTGGCCACAAGCAAAATAGGTGAAGGGCGTACCGCCCGTAGGGGTTGGCACGGGTGCCTTCTAGTTTCCAGTGCCTGGTGTGGAGCGGTTCTATGCTGGGCGTTCATTCGCTGAGCGGGGATGGTTGAAATGGTCCTGAGCATAACGGTCCTGGGTGCAACAATCCTGAGCAGGGCGGCAGTATTTGGCGGTGTAGCCTCCACTACCCCTACTCGATCTAGGGTTGTCATCCCTGTTGTGGCGAGAGCATTTCCTGGATGGTGCATCTCTGTGGAACCTCTTATGATCACAACCACAGAGAGACTCCTCAGGCTTACGCTTCCTCTCCCTGTACTCTTCTCCAGCTTCAGCACGGTCCTTCTCAATCTAGATGCAGCGATCCACCAGAGCACGCAACATGTTACTCTCAATACCGCCAAACTTTAGCTTGATGTGTGGGTTGAGTCCCTTGCGATAATAGTACAGCTTCTCCTTCTTAGAGTTCACAATGTAGGAAGGTGCATAGCGTAGAAGATTGGTGAAACAAGTAGTATACTCAGTCACCCTATCCTTTCCCATCTTGATGTTGTAGAACTCCTCAGCTTTGGCCTCCACAACACCCTTGGGAATGTGATACTCAGTGAATGCTTCGGCGAACTCATCCCACGAGATGTTGGTAGGGTCCTCATGGGAATCACTGAAACTATCCCACCAGGCACGTGCTGCACCTATGAGCTAGTGTGTGGCAGCTCCAACACACTCATCATCGGTGAAAGTAGTGAGGTCAAGCTTCTTCTCCATTTCCTTGAGCCAGTCATTGGCTACAAGTGGGTTAGGGTCTGTACCATCATCGGTAGGTGGCCTTAGCTTTAGGAATCCCTCCAGCTTCCTTTGGAAGTCATTCTGCTGACCTCCCTAGCGACGGTTTGCTCCTTCAACAAGAGCTGCAAGAAGCTAGGTCTGCTGTGCCATCACTTCTGCCAGGTTTGGTGGTGGTGGTGGAGGAATGTTCTCCTTAGGTGGTGGAGTATTCTCCAGGTGGAAGGGTATCCCTCCACGTCCACGGCCATGGCCATGGCCATGGTTGTTGCCACCACGTCCCCCATTGGGTTCAACTGGTTCAGGGGTGGGCACACGTCCATGGTTCATTAGGTGATTAGATCGGCGGCTTGGCATCTGCAACACGGATCATAGAGAGTTTAGTGCTTGTGCCATAAGTGCTTATAGTTCAATATGATTACATGATTTTGACGATTTAAAGAAAAACATTTATGCTATCCAACACTCATTACAAAGAAGCAATAAGATTCATAAAGATGCAATAGGATCTGAAACATTCATTACATGGGTTTTATTACATAGCATCATCTCCAGTAGCTACACTTGAAGACGTGCGAGAATCATTCTACGCATAGTGTCTCATAATACATCTCATAAGGGGTACATCATGGGGTACAACTTACGGAAGCTACTGACATGACTCATGACCACGCAGGGTCATCTACTCTAACTCGTACACCGCAGCTGGGATACGACTGTTCTCGATCTTGATCTCCTTGTCAGACTTGTGAAGTTAGGACACGTACTTTAAGGCCTCGGCGAGCTCCTTAGTAGGCTTGGCTCTAGGTAGGGTAGGACAGGCGTCTAGGTTGAGGCGAGTCAGGGCTAACTCAAACTCCTCTATCCTAGGCTTCGTCTTGCTACGAATCCCCTTGGGTAGCTGATCCCACATACCCTTCATCTCCCTGAGGCGCTTCCTGTTAGACTTCTACCAGGCCTATTGAGTCATCTCACACTTGTCCTATAGGTACTCGTTCTGCCTGAGTGCCTCGATCAGGTGACCCTGGTTACGAATGGCCTTCTTTCTGAACTCTTCTAGATCTTGAGTCATGGTCTTGTTTCAAGACTGGATCTTCAGCATGTCAATCCCCTTGGATCTCTCTATGTCTCCTCTGTGGTTGAACTCGGCCTTCTTGTCGTCCAACTCTCTCTACAACTCCAAGACCTTGCTGTCGAGGTAGCAGTTCCTGTTGCCTAGGTCGGCTTCTTTGTCCTGTAAGTCAGCGACCTCGGCTCTGTGGATGTCCTCATGACGGTTGAGCTCGTCCTGTAGCTTGGCAACTATGTCCAGTAGACTAGCTCACTCCCTACGAGTCTCGCTCCTGGTGCTCCCACAAAAGGACCTGGTACTGACGTATCCTCTGCTCTAGCTGGGTCACGTACCTGTCCTGCTCCAGTAGGTGAATAGCTAAGACACAAAGGCATCTATCCTCCTCGGCAAGGATAACTCTGCCTACTGCGAAACTCTGCTCACTAGGGGTAAGGCTAAGGTCGAGGGCCTAGGGAAGTAGACAGAACTCTGTCATCTTCAGGTGCTCATAGTGGTCCCTCATTACTCTGTGGAGTGCCTTGTGTGAGATAGCCTGTAGTCCCTCCTCGACTGTGTCCTCTATAGTCAACTCGGTGAAAGCTAGGACAGAAGGTAAGGTAGTGCTAGCTGGGAACTCCACTGAGGTGACAATCGGTCCTTCGATTCCTCCTTCCTTAGCTGGCTTCCCGGTGCAAGTGACCTTGACAAGCTCGTCGGGGACACCTAACATGACGAGAACTCGGCAGAGGGTCTGTGCAAAACCCCTGAGCTCACGTAGGTCAAAGGAAAGCTTGGCGTGGTCCAGAGGTAGCGGTCCTAGAGGCGGCCAGTCGACGTTCGTTGCCATCTGCATGTTTTAAGGGGACAGGTGTTAGCATGTCAATAAATAGATAAGCCTTGCATAAAAGTAAATGCAGGGTCGGTATATAACCGAAAGAAGGGTTGTCCACGTCCTATTCTATCGTTCATTTCTGAGAGTTTCGTCCTATGGTCAAGTATGGCTCTGATACCAACTGAAACAACCCCAATTTCCACGAAGGGAAATCCACTAAGTTGAAGTGTAATAAGACCGTGGTAGATCATATTACCCAAATTCCAGATGAATATCACATCCATACAACGATAATATCAGAGTTCAAATAGTGCAGAATTACATAAATTATTACATCGCCGCATTGGCGGAATCAAAAGTAGCATTCATTCAGAATAGCTTGAAGATAAGATCGCCAAACTTGAGCGTAGGCATGAACCCCTCATCCGTCAAACTCCTCGGAGCTAAACTCCTCAGCAGAACCTGTGTGCCAAAAGTTATTAGTACAATTTGTACTAGCCACTCCCAACCCTATGAGCATTGCTTTGTGGAAATTGGATGCAAGTTGGTTATAGTAAAAAGGAACCTATAAGGCTGGGGTTTCCTATGCATTAGCATATCAAGTATATAACAGTAGTTCATCGAGTTTTAACACCATTCCCACACACATTCCATTCCATTCCCTTTTCTAAGCCAGGTTTCGATCCTGGGGTCGACATACCACACCATCATCATACCATAACCATACCATCACTCAGTCGACAGGCCAACTCCCTCTCGGCACTGTCTCAAGGCCCGTAGCCCCTGGCTACGACCGAACACTCTCTTCTAGGGGGAGAAAAGAATGACTCTCTCATTATCTAGTTTAAGCAAAACCTAGGAAAGGTCCATAGCCGACAAGTCAGCACATGTATCGATCGATCAACCATACACTCTGCAGAGGTTTTACATAACCACAAGATCTGCCTTCTTCACTGACCGTCGTCAACTGGGCTAATTCCGGCCGCTTGCTAGCCTAGGATAATGCCACTCTACCATTCAGCCCTAGTACACCCCAAGTCTAATCTGGGGTGGCTGAAACTGTGAGTCATGAGCTTGGTCCACAAGGTCTCCATGAAGTCTCGGAAGGGTGTGGGGGAAATCCTCCACGCCCCGTACCTCCTTACACTGTCCGCTATCAACCTAGCAGTAGTGGCATATCCTACCAAGTAGTCCGGCCGTCCTACACCATATAGGGCGAGTGGTACGTAAGGCTTCCCGGTGAATCTGAGTACTAGTAAGTCCTTAGGGTTGACCAAGCTAGAATGTCTCCATCAGGGTTTCTGTTTACCATGCCACCACAGCACCTCCATCCTAGGCTCCTCCCATCACAGGTTCACACCTAGGACCACCTCATATACCATTTACCCACCATAGGTATCCATTTCCAAGGGTGCCCAGGTAGCACCCCACAGCAAGACTTGCCCCAGGCTCGTCGTATACTCCAACTTGGTCGACACAACCCTCACCCTCCACACACCCAAGTCACACACGCAACACTCTCCCCATAGTCCAGGTATCACCAGTTTCCACCACACACGTAGTATAAGTGTAGTAGAAGTATAAGTAATGAAATATATATAGCAGTAAGCGTGTGTCTAACCTAATAGTAGGGTATGCAGGGGTAAGGTTGTGCCAAGGTAAAGGCCATCAAGTAAGCATACTACCATGCAAGTCCTACCATAATATGACTGTAGCAATAAAGTAAAGCGATAGCAGTTCTATATTAGCCATGCGTAATCGGTGCTATGAGATTGGGTGGGATGTGGCACCTTCAGTGTAGTCGTCTCCGTACTCCTCACGGTACTCATGATCCTCGTCTGTCCGATTCTCCTCCGAGTCTGCAAACGATCGCATTATAGTCGCGTTAGCGACGTCTATAGAATAGCACAAAGAAGCAATGAAAATTCAAAAGAGACAAATGCACTCAAACATGGGTTCATTGCGTAGAGCTTGATTTTAGATGAATTTTGGTCCTAGTTTCATATTTTTCTGAGGTCATATGAATTAGTTATGAATTTCCGAAGTTTAAATCTATTTCTGAAAATGGAAAAAGGCTGGATTAATCCTGGGCTGACACGTGTCATGCTGTGGTTGGTCCATGTGGCTTGCTGACATGTGGGTCCTGCGTGACATCATCATGATGTCCGCATCTGACGTATGGGTCCAGAGTGTCTATGCTACTGACATGTGGGGCCAGGTCAATGGTCAACGTTGACCAGTCGACGGTCAACACGATCGGGTCTCAAACGGGCTTCGGGTTGGGCCAGTCTGGGCTGGGCCAGGCCGAGCACATGGCGTGCTGTGGCGCAGCCACGTCACGGCCATGGGCCTCCACTGGGCCGTGGTCCACGGTTCACGGCCCACGGTTGATAGGTGCGCCGGTCTACGGTGGACCGCGTCTTCTTCTGGTGAGCCGCGTCCACCCCTCTCTTCCTCTGTCTATGGTTCATGTGCACCAGGTTTTCGTGCGGGTGGCTGGCGAGGGGGTGTTCCCCTGTTTTTCCTGCGGCAGTGCTCCTGCCGGCGGCGAGCTCGCTGGTGAGCCCCTGTGGCGGTGTTGGTGTCCTATTGGGGAGGGGAAAGGCTTCCCCAGGCTATGGCGACTACGATGGTGGGGTCTAGGTGGCGGCCGGGGCTCACCAAGGCGCTGGCCACGGCGAACGGTAGCTCGGCAGTGCTCGCCGGTGGCGAGGTCACATTTGCAGGCTCTCTAGTGGCTCGAAAGGGCAGACAGGGGCTTCAGCGGATCCGTGGGTGCACGGAGAAGGCGTCTAGGGCTCAAGGTGGGGCTTCGGCTTCAAGGTGGCCATTAGGCGTGTCCCGGCGGCCATGGCGTTGTAGTGACGATGGTGAGGCATGCGGGTGAACCACGGGGCTCCAGCGGGGTGGTCACAGCGTGCGTGTGAGTTACCCGTGGCTTCAGCGAATAGGATGGGTGAGTCAAGGAGGCGCCAGGCGCTCCTAGTAGTACTAGCCATGGTGGTCGGTGCTCTGACCGGTGGTCGAGTGCTCGGACCGACGGTCTGGTGCTCGGCACGGTGGTCTAGTGCTCAGACCGGTGGTTGGGTGCTCGGACCAATGGTCTAGTGCTCGGCATGGTGGTCTGGTGCTCAGAGGTGGTCTGCACCATGGCGGCGGCGTCGTGAGCGTAGCATGCGTGCTCGGCTATGGCGTCCGGGGAACTTGGAGAGGTCTACAGCATCCGAGGGCTCGGGGATGGTCACGGTCAACATGAGTGTGCTGTGCTGGTTGCCTAGAGGCTAGGGATGGCCTTGGCCTACGCGCTCACGGTATAGAGCGCCATGGCCGGAGTAGCAGAGTCAGGCGGTGAGCAAAGGAAAAATCGGTTGCTCACCGTAGGTGCTGTGGAAGAGAGGATGGCGGTGTAGTGTCAAGTTGCGGCCATGTAGCTCCAGAAGCAGTGCCATGTAGTGCCAACCCACGACCATGATGACGACGACGGCGTCGCCCTTGGCTCTGACGACTTCGGTGGTGCACGAGGGCTTTGATCCTCCTCTCACGAACTCCTTCTCGGCCCTCTACTCTCGGTGTGGTGAGGCTGCTGGGCCACCAAGCAGCGGTGGAGGCTGAGGGAGAGGCTAGGGCTCCGGGCATGAGCGGTGTGTGGGCTGGCTTTATAGCCGAGCGCCATGCCTCCCATGGCGGATGGCATCGTGCGGTGGAGGCATGTGCATCGCATCAAACGGTGGTGCGGGGTTGCGTGGGCGCGGCACAAGGGGGATAGGGTCATGCCCTGGGTGTGACCCCCTGGCTGCCCCTGCCACTGCTGTCAGGCGCCGGTCGCGTAGGCGGTTGAGGCGTGGGTGAGGAAGACGACACTGTAGATGGGGGTGGCTGACATGCGGGGTCTAGCGGGCAGCGGCTGCGAGCGAGGCAGACGGGTGCACGGGCGATGCGCTGGGCCGGCTCATGGGCTGCATACGTGCGCATGCCAGTGCAAGGTGGGCGCAGTTGGGCTGGCTAGGCCGCGAAGCCGAGCAGCCTGGGCTGCGAGTCCTTCTTCCTCATTTCCTCTTTCCGTTTTCTTTTTCTTCTTCCTTGATTTGAATTCAAATTTGGTTTGGGTATTTTTGAATTCAAAATGGGTGCACCAAATTCATTGGATTTGTTAAGCATATCATAACTCAAATGGAAATCAAAATCACATTTTGAATTAACAAAGCATGCAATACTTTATTTGTTAGAATTTAAATAAACACAATTAACTAATAACATGCCATGCTTATGTGTTAACTTGGGTTGGGGTTAGACCTAATGCATCTCTTAGGTGGGGTTTTCTATACATGACACTCATCATCACATGGGAGTTCTAAGAAAAATTTTGTAGTTGGTATTTTTAGTGTATGGATTTTTGGGTTGTTACAGCTTTCCACTCTAGCTGTTGCATTATTTCCATGCTCCATACTGTTGTACACATCACCATCATCTTCATAACCTAGGATGACACAAGGATCTAGAATCTCACCAATCCTTTGAGGAAATGCATTCTCCACCAATCTGTGAAGGTTCAAACCTTTTGTAAACACCTCATCTGTTGGGCACTTCCCTGTCAGCAGTTCTATGTAACACTCGGTTTTAAGGACAAAACCTGATGCACACAATATGTGAGTCTTTAGAAACAAATCTCACATATAGCTACAAATGAGGGGTGATATCAAATAACAATGCTTAATAACATAATGTACATAGTATAAAAGATATAACCTTAGGAACAATCAATGGGTAAACAACTCCGATCTCCGTGTGTAGACTCCACTCCACTAGATCCAAACTGACTGGTTGATCACAAGCCTAACTCCTTTGAAAACTAGCAATCTGAACTTCGTCCTGAGGTGTGGGGGAAATTGCAAGAGTGAGTCCATGTCGAACTCAACAAATATAGTCAGGGGTTTATGAGGCTCAAAAAGCTGACGCTGGTTTACTGCGGTTAGTATTTAAGTAATCTTCAAGTTTAGAATTCATTAACATCAAGGTAGCAATAATCCCATAACACATGATCAATGAACATGAATAATCAATATCTTAAACAATTAACGTAAATGATCATCTTAACAAGTAAAAGTCATTATCCCTTAATGTAAGTGTTCCAAGGTTGTTCGTATCCGTGAGCACGGCTAGTATACCAGTTTGTTAACTCTGCGCAGAGGTGTACACTTTCACTGTGAGTCATGTTTCCCAAATGAGTGGGTTAATTACTCTCAAAACACCGGAAACCATATAAAGCCACCCAAGAGCTCGTCTAACCGGCCAGGGCCGTAGGGTCATCAGATATAGGAACCCCCCATCCAATAATATATAAGGTCGCTTCCATAGCTAGGCTCAATAGGACAGAGGCTGTCCTATACCCAACTCGCAGACCTCTAACCAGCTAGAAAAGGGTTTCCCAAGCAACTAAAGCCAGAGCCATATAGCCCTCATAGCTGTACGTTAAATCCCAGATAATCAGTTACAAGACAAGTCCTTTTGTTGCTAAAAAGTCATCTTGTTTATGTTTATAGCATATTCATTAATCAAGTTTCAAGATCATGATTGTTGCACTAGCAATAGAACTACCCAATGCAAACCTCCCAGGGTGACAAGGCAATTAAGTATTCAAAAGCTAGGAAATCCTACCATAGGTAGCAAGGAAGACACATGCACATGTATTTCTGTGAGCATCATGAATAGGACTATACTTGCCTTGATCAAAGCTCCTGAAGATCCTGCTGGTCTTGCTGGTCGTAGAAGTTCTCTTGATCGCCAACGTAAACCTCACCGTCTGAACTCGATCAACAACACCAAGCAGCAACATACAATCATCTGAGCAATCATACATGATGCAAACAAAGGCTATAATTAGAACAATACACCACCAGCAAGAAAACAGTTCGAAAAGTGTATAAAAACATTCTACTCGTCACTACGATCACATAGACGTGAAATTCACCGAATTTGGATCTAAAACGAGCAAGATATGAATTTTCCAAGTTTTCCTATAAACTATTAATGCATTAAACATGAACTTGAAATTTAAAACTAGAACTGAGCTAACAAGGACACTAACACGTAGATCATGAGATTACGAATCCAATGCAATTTGAACGGATCGAATCGGAGTTAAAATGAGCATTTTATAAGCATTTGAAATCAGTGGCAAAACTATAATTAGATGGAACTTGATTTTGAATCTGTTAAATGAAAAATACATTTTCCAAAAGAGAAAACATATTCCCTGGAATACGCTTTGGACTGCGGGTTCAAAATCCAAAGAGCTTAGGGGCTCTTTAGCAAATTTGCCACCCGAAGGGGGTACGGGCCAATAAGGACCGTCCAATCCAAGATCGACGGTGCAGATTAGATCAAGGATGAAGCGGCGGCGCTCCGAATGGAGAAGAAGGGGGGTCGCGACGGCGGCCATTGCCGGCAGCGGCGATTCTCGCTGGCGGATCTAAACCGGGCCCTACAAGCAGCGGTTCGACACGGGAGTTGCACCAATCGGTCGAGAAACTCGACGCGAACTCACCTGACGCGAAAACGGAGGCCGAGGCAGTTCAAGGAAGCGGCGCGGCTCGACGTGGCGGACGGCGGCGGACTGCACACGATGACAACGCAGGGTGAGCAAAATTTGACCAAGTTAAGGATCTCGGGAGGTTCACGAGGTCAAGGCAAACTTGTTCACAAGCTTATAGGGGCAAAGGAGGAACGGTTGCGGCAAATTGCATTCGGTGGCGGTGAGCTAGGGTTTACGGCGGCGTGGGTGCTCGAAAGCGAGACGGTTGCTTGCGCTAGGGGTTCAGAAGGGCGTGCGGATGCGGTTGCTCTCACTTTTTAAGGCGGCCAAGGCGTGGAGCGCACGCGAGGGCGAGCGGGGGCAGCACGGACTGTACTGACGGAGTCCGGTTCGGCCACGGAGCGAGGAAGACGAAGGCCTGCACGTGGGCCTAGCGCGTCAGAGAGACAAGAAGTGGGGTCGGCATGTCAGCAGGACTCAGCGAGGGGAGGAGACGGGCTGGCGCTGCAGTTTGGGCCGTGGCCATCCGGCCCAAGAAGAAGAGGAGAGGAAGCCGAGCGGGCCAGAGAGAAAAGGAAAAGGCCAGGATTTGGGCCTGCTCGGGCCAGATTCAGATAGAGTGAGGGGGTGAGGGTTTTACCTTTTTCTTTTTATTTTTTCCAAACTTTTGAATCCATTTTCAAATAGAGTTTGAATTCCTTTTGAATTTAAACAAAATCCAATCAACTCCACAAAAATTATGCACCAGCATGAATGCACAAGCATGTATCTATCTTTGATGTTGATGTTATTTTTATAAATTTATTATTTGGCCTATATTAAATGCTCACATAATTAACAAAAATAAATCATTTCATCTATTTTAAATTCAAACAAATTTTAGGGTGTTACAGTTCTACCCCCCTTAAGATGAATCTCGTCCTTGAGATTTGGGATAAGATAATCAAGGAGGTAGACACTCTGCCATAGGATCTTTCTCACTTTCTTTGGTGGTTCCCTCATCTTGATAAGGATTCCACTTTACTTCGCATACCCATTAACTTTACTCCAAAGTAACTTGCTCCATGATATTAATGGATACTCCGAACAACTCTCTACGCTTCCCATAAAGATCACCTTGAGATGGTTGTGTGAACTCAATTGTATGACAAACTCTGGTCTCCACTGTTTCTAAAATGCTACGCAGAAACTTTGTGCATGCTCTGTTATATGGCTTTTAAATCCATACTACCAAATCTCCTGCTAGATATATACTCATCTAAAATGGCCCTCATTATTCTCTTAGTCCAAAATAGATCCTGCCATCAACTTCAAAATGTTAGTGACCATGTTCTGGTTAGTTTACTCAATTCCTGAAACATACTTCCTTAGTCCTTGGTTTCATCCGAACCTTCTTATCATCACTCTCATTTGCTAAGGGTACTGGCAATGACTTTTGCTTCTCCTAATGCTAGCTCACTTCCAAACCACAACCATCTAGTTAACTGAACCCAACACTAATGTCACAAGCTCGAACCAACTTATGGAGAATGTCCTTTAGATTCTCATGATCCAAGTATGTCACTCTTACAATCTATGTAAATGCCACACTTACATCCTTGAATGAATTCACATCATATGTTGCGTGGTTCAACCTACATCCCTTTTGCTGACTTCATGCATAAACCTTTAGAACACATCCATAACCTCGCATTTCAGAGAAACTCTAAGTCACTTCTACCTACTTGGGTGGGTCTGACTCAACACATCTCTCTTGGGTTCTACTCTTGGTAATACCATCATTAGACATTTCATAACCAAAAAGAGACTCCATTCAAGCTAAACTCACTCACTTAAGTTACCATAAAACCAATTGTAGATGTGTGATGTCTCTATTTGTTATCATCAATACCAACTTGTCTTGAGTGAAAGTGCTTGAACACCCAAGTGATGATAACTCAAAACAAAACCCATTCTTGATGACCACCTGAGCTCCTTGTAGATGTTCCATCAAGTCACTGATCCAAGCAAAGGACTCTCGCACATGGATAGGTCTCCCAACCATAGAGACAACTGCTCATTCCAACTAAAATCTTTGAACGCATAAAACCTTCGTTGCAACTTCTTCATCGTGGATACCCCCCTTAAGAAAAGGTCAACTAGGGGCACCAAAGGATAGCTTGCTTCTTCTCCTATCCAACATATTCCAAATAAACATATGTGCAAAAACAATCTGATTTCTCCTGCGAGTAGAAAAATAGCAGCATAGTAAAGCTGTTATAACTCTTGTTCTACAAATCCAATAATATTGTACTTTACACCGTTGGAAAGCTCATGAAATTATATACAACTTTTATTTAGACCATGTTCTTTGATTCTGACGTTAAGTTAATCAAAAACTGACCACAACAGAATCTGGTTTCAGATCCCAGACAGAACAGAAACTTCAGGTTGCAACAGTTATAACTTTTAATCCAGAACTAATAATGAGGTGATTCTTGCGGCGTTGGAAAGATACAGAGGTCTATTTATTCCCACAAAAATTTCATATCCATTGCTCGAACAGGTAAAGAGTTATGACCTGAACACCACTGACTGCTCCAGAAAACAGCAACTTCGAGAAGAGATAAACCAACCCAAACTTTTTATTTATTAACTTAAAACTGAATATTCTTAACTAAGGGATCTGTAGACAAGCCTACAATATCCCAGCACTCATTACAAAGAAGCAAATCACTCATAATCATAATAAGAACTCAACTAAGCACACAAGGTTCACACCACACTTAAAGACTCGACTAGACTCAACTTGCGCTTCTAGCGTCTTATTTCAAAAGGGACTCCAAAACTATGGACGAAGCGGGCTGCGAAGCAAATCATATATCCTTGGTTCTCCAAGTCTTTCCCTGAGGTCATCACTCTCCTTTTGCAACCTCTTGAGATCTCTTCCTTGCTGGCGCACCGTATCTTCCAAATTTTTGCTCTTTTTCACCATATCATAGGCAAAATATACCGCGCCACGTGCGGTTGATTCTAAACCCAAAGGTTCCAGCATGCCCCATCCATCTTCTAAGTCCTTATCGGCATGGGGAAGATGACGATCATGGCCTTGCCTTATAGCATCAAAGCGATTGCCCCGGAGAGTCACCCAAGCATGGTATGCAGTAGCTTCAATGCTATCTTTCATAGTAGCTTGACGACCCATGTGTCGATGTGCTATCTCCACCTCACTAGCCTTTACCTCTTCATTCCTTGCGCTGATGGTCACAATGGTCTTCCAGTAGGTGTTCTCCAGGGGGTGAGTAAACCAGAAGCATGTGTAGTGTACATAAGCGTTCCAATCAGCGTAGTGATCAGTGAGGAGCGCTACAAGACGATGGTGAGCGTTGACGTTGCATTCTGGATCCTGGAGTATTCTTTCAGTCCATCCCATTGATGGGGGTGGCACACTTCCCGATGATCCATCTTGTGACAGCGACGGGGGTTGTCCATCACCTTGATCAACGTCTTGTTCTTCATCACTGCTCACATCGATGATCTCTTGAGGGATCTCCTCCATAGGTTCTATTTCTTCTTCTTCTTCAGGCTCGGGTGTAGGAGATGGCATTGGTGATGGTGGTTCGACAGGGTAGACCACTTGCTTGTCTTGATACACACTCAGCTCTTCATCTTGCTCCATAGGCTCGTACATGTAACAGGGTGGATGGCAGCCTCCAACGGACATGCGAGCGCTCTTGGGTGCACGAGACATCTAAAGAATTTAGACTTTGGTTAGAAAGAAGCAATATTTTGTAATAAAATGCGATAGAAGAGCATCAAAGTTTAGCAAATAACAAGATCAAGATGGAAAGCAAGAAGTAGGTGAAGCAAAGAACACTAAAACGACCATTCTAACTAGGCTTGTGTCCTACAGTCAGCATTGCTCTGATACCACTCTGTAACACCCGGTTTTAAGGACAAAACCTGATGCACACCATATGTGAGTCTTTAGAAACAAATCTCACATATAGCTACAAATGAGGGGTGATATCAAATAATAATGCTTAATAACATAATGTACATAGTATAAAAGATATAACCTTAGGAACAATCAACGGGTAAACAACTCTGATCTCCGGGTGTAGACTCCACTCCACTGGATCCAAACTGACTGGTTGATCACAAGCCTAACTCCTTTGAAAACTAGTAATCTGAACTTCGTCCTGAGGTGTGGGGGAAATTGCAAGAGTGAGTCCATGTCGAACTCAACAAATATAGCCAGGGGTTTATGAGGCTCAAAAAGCTGACGCTGGTTTACTACGGTTAGCATTTAAGTAATCTTCAAGTTTAGAATTCATTAACATCAAGGTAGCAATAATCCCATAACACATGATCAATGAACATGAATAATCAATATCTTAAACAATTAACGAAAATGATCATCTTAACAAGTAAAAGTCATTATCCCTTAATGTAAGTGTTCCAAGGTCACTCGTATCCGTGAGCACGGCTAATATACCAGTTTGTTAACTCTGCGCAGAGGTATACACTTTCATTATGAGTCATGTTTCCCAAATGAGTGGGTTAATTACTCCCAAAACACCAAAAACCATATAAAGCCACCCAAGAGCTCGTCTAACCGGCCAGGGGCGCAGGGTCATCAGATATAGGAACCCCCCTTCCAATAATATAAAAGGCCGCTTCCATAGCTAGGCTCAACAGGACAGAGGCTGTCCTATACCCAACTCACAAACCTCTAACTAGCTAGAAAATGGTTTCCCAAGCAACTAAAGCCAGAGCCATATAGCCCTCATAGCTGTACATTAAATCCTGGATAATCAGTTACAAGACAAGTCCTTCTGTTGCCAAAAAGTTATCTTGTTTATGTTTATAGCATATTCATTAATCAAGTTTCAAGATCATGATTGTTGCACTAGCAATGGAACTACCCAATGCAAACCTCCCAGGGTGACAAGGCAATTAAGTATTCAAAAGCTAGGAAATCCTACCATAGGTAGCAAGGAAGACACATGCATATGTATTTTAGTGAGCATCATGAATAGGACAACAAGGAAGGTCCTTAGCTATACTTGCCTTGATCAAAGCTCCTGAAGATCCTTCTGGTCTTGCTGGTCGTAGAAGTTCTCTTGATCACCAACGTAAACCTCACCGTCTGAACTCAATCAACAACACCAAGCAGCAACATACAATCATTCGAGCAATCATACATGAAGCAAACAAAGGCTATAATTAGAACAATACACCACCAGCAAAAAAATAGTTTGAAAAGTGTATAAAAACATTCTACTCGTCACTACGATCACATAGACGCGAAATTCACCAAATTTGGATCTAAAACGAGCAAGATATGAATTTTCCAAGTTTTCCTATAAACTATTAATGCATTAAACATGAACTCAAAAATTAAAACTAGAACTGAGCTAACAAGGACACTAACACGTAGATCATGAGATTACGAATCCAATGCAATTTGAACGGATCGAATCGGAGTTCAAATGAGCATTTTATAAGCATTTGAATTCAGTGGCAAAACTGTAATTAGATGGAACTTAATTTTGAATCTGTTAAATGAAAAATACGTTTTCCAAAAGAGAAAACGTATTCCCTGGAATACGCTTTGGACTACGGGTTCAAAATCCAAAGAGCTCAGGGGCTCTTTAGCAAATTTGCCACCCGAAGGGGGTACGGGCCAATAAGGACCGTCCAATCCAAGATCGACGGCGCAGATTAGATCAAGGACGAAGCGGCAGCGCTCCGAACGGAGAAGAAGGGGGGTCGCGACGGCGGCCATTGCCGGCGGCGGTGATTCTCGCTGGCGGATCTAAACCGGGCCCTACAAGCAGCGGTTCGACATGGGAGTTGCACCAATCGGTCGAGAAACTCGACGCGAACTCACCTGACGCGAAAATGGAGGCCGAGGCAGTTCAAGGAAGCGGCGCGGCTCGACGTGGCGGACGGCGGCGGACTGCACACAATGACAACGCAGGGTGAGCAAAATTTGACCAAGTTAAGGATCTCGGGAGGTTCGCGAGGTCAAGGCAAACTTGTTCGCAAGCTTACAGGGGCGAAGGAGGAACAGTTGCGGCGAATTGCTTTCGGCGGCGGCGAGCTAGGGTTTATGGCGGCGTGGGTGCTCAAAAGCGAGACGGTTGCTTGCGCTAGGGGTTCAGAAGGGCGTGCGGATGTGGTCGCTCTCGCTTTTTAAGGCGGCCAAGGCGTGGAGTGCACGCGAGGGCGAGCGGGGGCAGCACGGACTGTACTGACGGAGTCCGGTTCGGCCACGGAGCGAGGAAGACGAAGGCCTGCACGCGGGCCTAGCGCGTCAGAGAGACAAGAAGTGGGGTCGGCATGTCAGCAGGATTCAGCGAGGGGAGGAGACGGGCTGGCGCTGCAGTTTGGGCCGTGGCCATCCGGCCCAAGAAGAAGAGGAGAGGAAGCCGAGCGGGCCAGAGAGAAAAGGAAAAGGCCAGGATTTGGGCCTGCTCGGGCCAGATTCAGACAGAGTGAGAGGGTGAGGGTTTTACCTTTTTCTTTTTATTTTTTCCAAACTTTTGAATCCATTTTCAAATAGAGTTTGAATTCCTTTTGAATTTAAACAAAATCCAATACTCCACAAAAATTATGCACCAGCATGAATGCACAAGCATGTATCTATCTTTGATGTTGATTTTATTTTTATAAATTTATTATTTGGCCTATATTAAATGCTCACATAATTAACAAAAATAAATCATTTCATCTATTTTAAATTCAAACAAATTTTAGGGTGTTACATTCTAAGATAATAATTCCATAGCTGTAGACATCGCCTTCTGCTGAGAGTTTGCTTCCCAAGCCACACTCTGTAATTAATGTGTGTTACTGATCAAACAATTTTATTTCTTAATATTGGAAAAGCATAAAGAACATTATTGAATAGTGGAAATTTTTTGAAGCATAAGTTTTCACCTGGTGCAATGTATCCAATTGATCCTCTTGGTCCCAACAAGCTTGTCGAACTTTGATGACTATAGCTTTGAAAAAAATTAGCTAGCCCAAAGCACTGGTAGAGAACCGAGCTTTACTCCCGGTGGGGAACCCCCTCTAGTCCCGGTTCCCCACCCGGGAGCAAGCATCCGGGACTAAAGGGGGGTCCTTTAGTCCCGGGTCAGGAACCGGGACTAAAGGAGGACCTTTAGTCCCGGTGGGTAACACCAACCGGGACTAAAGGTGCCTCCTGACATGCCACGATGGCCGGCACCTTTAGTCCCGGTTGGTAATACGAACCGGGACTAAAGGTTTTTTTCTTTTTTCTTTTCTTTTCATTTTTTTGTTTTCTTTTCAAAATAGGTTTTCGAAGTCGTATTGTACGCTGCTAATTATACATTTATACGCGCATATAGTATGTTTCGGTTCAAGCACAATGAACGTATTAAATCACACAATTCAAGCATAGAAATATATATATATATATGCATGCATGCATCATATATATATTTACATGCATGCATGCATATGTGTATTTTACATTATATTATTTCATGTGCATATATTACAAAGGATTGCATTATAGTTGTTGTGACATAACAAGTTTCCTCTCATCCTCTAGCTTGGCTTCAATGGCAGTGTTGGGTCGAAGTAGAACTCGCCCTTGGAATCGATAACCTGCTCATTAAAAAATCCGGCTATAGACTCTTGAATTGCTTTGATTTGGTCTTGCCGTATGACCTTTTCCTCCAACCATCGAGTCTACAGGTTTGAATTAAAGGAAAATAAATTAATATATGTACATATATATATATAAAGACATAGTAACACAATCAATAATAATAATTAAATGAATATATAGTGTATTTTTAACGTACTTTGAGTCTCTCTGTAGGAGTTCTTTGGGAGAGCACCTTGATAAACTTGCAAACATAGTAACCACAGTAGTTGTTTCCCTGTTCCTGCCTCAGACACCACTTTACGAGAAAAAGATTTGTCATCCAATCTGGTGATCCGGTGAAAGCTATATGTTTAATTAATAAAGATGATGCGATTCAGGGGACTTACTTTCAAAGGGATTACATTCAGTGGCGCTTTGCATTTTTCCATGTGTTGCTTCTCAATAAAGGTTTTCCAAACACTGCCCAATAAAAAATTTGCCACGTCATCAGATATAGTTAATCATCATGTTTGTGTGTATATATAGTTGCTAGAGATCCCGAAATTACCTCTAGATAATATCTATCATATCTTGGTAGTCTTGTTGTGGTTTTCTCATCGAGTCATAAATTATCAAGTGACTTTTCACCAGATCGATGTCCATCAATATCCAGTGATTGCTGCATGTGTTTATAGGATATAACGCATAACACTCATTAATTAACTAGAATCAACATATGAGCCATTAAGGCTATGATCGACATGATTAACACTCACTTGAAGTTATAGGGAAAGAGTATATCCTTCTTGTGGCGTTGGTTCACTAAGAAGTTCATGATGTTACTCTCTGACTCAGACTTCCAATTAGTCTTTGGAGTAATTGGGTCTTTGAATACTATATGGGGATCAACAAAACCAATTTCATTGCAGCCTTCCTTTCTGAGCTCTGTCATTGTAAATCTGCATATATATAGTACTTGTTAGGATAATTTATATGCATATACACACATATGATGAGTTTAATAATAGATCGAAAGAATTATTACTTACAGGCAATAGCAGCTAATGATAACTTTGTCCAGAGAGGTCAGGTGGCATAGTTGATGAAATTCTGCAAAGTCAACATACATAACATCATCGCCATGGAACCAATGTTCGTCTCTAATTCTGACACCAACGCAGAAGTCTCCACTGGTAGACGCTTGCATGTACCACTTGTTTAGCAGGTACATTTGCGTCCCCAGATCAGATAAGGCTTGAGGGTTGTATAGACTCTGGCCTAGTACAAATTTTTTCTTCCAAATATCAACCTCCGCCGCACTCTCAATGTTTCCATCACCAAACATCTAGTAAAGGTCGAGACTAGTCTCATCAAGAAATTCACCAAGGTGATCCAAATCGACATGCGGAGGTATGTTTGCCTGATGCATTAATCCTAAATTCGAACCATATTCATTACCAACAACTAGCGGGGGGATTGATTGGTGCGCTTGTTGTCCGAGTTGGGCAACTCCTTTCCCTGCCCGCTTCTTTTTTTGTGCCGCCTCAATTGACTTGGTGAGAGTGCGGTCATAGTCTGATAACGTTGATTTGGACGGCATACGAGATTCCCGCTGTTGTTGCTGGTAAGAAGTCACCTTTTTTCTTAGAATATCCGGAGCTACGAAGAAGTACGGTTTCTCCGGGTTTCTCCTTGCTTCTTGATTCATTTTAAGTTTGTCATAGAATCTAGACATGTCCTTTTTATATGCATCAGTTCCTTCTTCCTTCTCTTCAGATATTATTTTGGGAATAGCCCTTGGTTTCATGGTGGCTTTCTTTGTAGGCGGGGACTGGTTCTTCGTTTTAGGGGCTGGCCTCTTGCTAGGCTTCTTGGTAGGCAGGGGCGAGGGAGGCGTTGGAGACCTCCTTGGAGGTGTTGGCAGCGGCGTTGGAGACCTCCTTGGAGGTGGCGGCTGTGGCGTTGGAGACCTCCTTGGAGATGGTGTGGATGCAGCCTCGTCTTCCAACACAATGTCATCGTACAGAGCACTATGATGATCTGGCGATTGAACAATTGGATTTAGGTTGGGGGAGGATCTGCTACAAAAAAAGGAATGACATATTATTATGAGCAGATTGTTAATTATTTAAGCCAATACAAATTAATGATGTAGTGTTTTCATCCACACGTACCTATGGTGAGGTAGTTCAGGAGGAGGTGGAGCTGACATCCCTGGAATGATGATGTAGCGCTTGCGCCATAGAATGAATGTCTTCTCCGCTTCTCCTAGAGTCTTCTCACCATCACCTCCAGGAATGTCAAGAGGCAAATCACTAAAACCTTTTTCAGCTTTATCTACCGAGATGGTAGCATATCCTTCTTGGATTATATTCCCATGAATCCTTGGTGTCTTGGTTCGGTCGATAGGATTAACAAGACCGATAGCCACCTTGATTGTGGAATTCTCCTTTGGAATGTGTAGCTCACACATTGTACAAGGTTCAGTGACGTCATCCACAGGGAAGCGCAGTCCTGTGTCCCCTTGATTTGGTATCTCTGTGGAAGCGCAGCTGCTTTTCAACTGAATAGATTGGCTAATGTTGATTCCTGGCTCTGATGCCTACTTGCTTGCACTCACTGCTATTTGCACTTGCCTTTTGATTTCCTCCTGCATTCTCGCTTCAAGGTTTTTTTCCTGCTCCTGTGCTTCACGCACCGCTTCCTCCAACCTCTGGAGCCACTGTGCCTCTTCTTCCTTCTTTCTCTGGCGACTTCTGTAGGAAGGTCTGTCCTGAAGGAATCCATGCTCCCACGAGACACTTCCTTTGCCTCTAGTTCGGCCACCATGTTCAATAGTCCCGATGGCGTATGTCAGCTCATCCTTCTCTCTGTTGGGCCTGAACGCACCACTAGCAGTAGCTCTCTGAGCCTAAAACAATCTTTCTGCTGCTTCTTACAGTCTTGCGCCATAAACGCACTTCCCTGTCTCCTGGTCTAGTGTTCCCCCATGAGCGAAAAACCAATTCTTTACACGTTCTCCCCACTCGAGTGATTCTGGTCTGATACCCTTGGCAAGAAGGTCTGCTTCCATTTTGTTCCACTTCTTAATGGCAGTCGGGTAGCCACCTGATCCCAAGGTATGGTGGTATGTCTTCTGTTGGGCATTACGTTGGTTCTTTATCACCCAACTTACACCCTCTTCCGAAGTCTTGTACTATACAAACTCATCCCAATAGGGCCTCTGCTTTGAGATCGGGCCTGGGACAGTAAAATCTGGTGCTATGTTCTTCTTAACATACGTCGTGTATAGGTGTTTCTTCCAAGTCTGAAACTGGGTGGCCATCTTCTTCATTGCCCAATCCCTAACTCGCTCCTTCAATTCATCACCATCTATTATATCATCATAACCATCTGTTTGGAGCGTGAAATGTACCAAGACATCATTCCAAATTAACGCCTTGTCACGATCAGAGACAAAACTCATATGAGGAGCATTGGTCTTCTTCTTCCATTCACGAGTACTAATCGGGAGCCGGTCCCGTACAAGGTAACCACAGTGGTGCACAAATTTCATTTTATTCGGCCCCCCCGGTTCTCCTGTATCCACATTGAACTCCGAGATGATGAAGCGACCCTCTAATGGCTTTTTGGGACCTCGAACATTTTTACTCTTCGTTGTAGTTGTTGATGTCGATCCAGAGGGCTACAAAACATAAACATTATTTTTAATGTCATGAGCACACATAAGACATATTATAATATATATAGCTAATAATAAAAAATATATACTTGGACAATATGTTGTTGCTCATTTTGTTCAAGAGCTAAGTACTGACTCCCGTCATCTGCATCCTCTTGCATGTTATTTTTAGCACCATCATCGCCGGCAACTTGAGTGCCAGTATTGATCAAATTCATCATCAACTCCTCATCCATATTTCTCGGGTCGGCCATCTAGCTTCAAAAAACAAAACCAATATATAGTACGTCAAATCTTTGCTTATTACATGCGTAAAATCTACAAACAATATGCATTATTAAATCTTGCCCTCGGTCACGGACGCAATTCGCCACACTAGGACGAACTATGTCGGTACTAGGGTGAATTAGGGCACGAGATAGGGCGGTGTGACAAGAGTGGCGGTGCTCCACTCCACCGTATATATGTCTGTACACATGGGTGAACGAGGGCGGCGGTGCTCCGCCGTATACATAGAAACGCATGGACGAAATGCATATGAATACAAATGACGTATATATACGTGTTGGCGCGGTGGCCGGTGTGTTGACGATGATGACGTGAGGCGGGCCAGCGTGCTGACGACGACGACGACGTGAGGCGGGCCGGGGCGGTGTCAGTGCGTGATGTTGTGATCCTATGTACCATGTGAACCATGTAGTCATTCATCATATGAGAAATTTCTATGTAAGTATAAGTCATTATGAAATGTAAGTATATGTGTCTTATTGCTCATATAACCATTACTATTTCCGAAATGATAAGAATTTATTTTCTTCTTCTACAGGCGATCTCTGATGCTATGATATAAAGTTTGAAGATAGTCTTCCCGGAAAAAAATATGTAATGCTCATATTACTTTAGCAACATTAATATATTATATCTGTATATTCAAAGTTCACAAATGAAGAAACATTGAAGTTTTCCTTCATTTGTCTATAGCCATGCATGCAAGTCCAACCAAAACTGCTAACATCATCACATGTGATATTTTTGATAAACTAAAAAACGCTTAGTTTACAAACTGGGTATCAAAATTGAGTTCCTATTTGACCATTATATATCCTACAACAAATCCTTCAAAAAAAAGACCCTACATGAATATATTTGGATAAAATTTTGTTAACAAACATTGATCTATGAAGATAGAAAAAATTCTTCTATTGAAACTGCATCTTGGAATAATGGCATATCATATAGTGATGAATATATGGCGGTTGATGGGCTGGATCATTTTCAGCTTTAGTGACAACGACAATGGTTGCCATCCTGAGGAGTTTGTAACGAAAGTTCATTAGCAGATGGTTTGTAGCGTTGTTTCCAAATAATATATAGCGTGTTTATTATACAAGCCATGGATTTACATCGATCTAATTAATTTCTAAAGTAATTTCATTGGTGGTCCTTAATTATACTTGTCATGAGTTCAGGTCCCAGTGATCTTAAAATGTATTTTTGTACCATAAAATGTAGTTTTTGACACTCTAATTAAACTTGCTAATTTATCCATATAATATCCAAATATTCAAAACTTGCCGTAAGATATGTTTTTATTTAAAATCATTTAGAGTTCCAAATATTCATTTTTAGTTCCTAGATTTTGTGATTCAAAATTTGGAATTTTCAATCGACCTCGAGCGTTGACATGGCTTACACCAAAGTTGTAGTTTTCGACGAGATCTATAACTCGGCAGTGGAGGGCTCGGACGAATGTACAAAGAGATCGACGAATATATCACCTCAATCAAGCTCGGCAGTGTGGAGGGCCTCGGGCGCGGTGGGGCAACGCGCGGTGGAGGGCCTCGGGCGCGGAGGAGGGCACGGTGGAGGGCGACGGGCGCGCACAGAGGAGGGGCACGGGCGCGCGCGGTGGAGGCCGCACGAGGAAGAAGACGGCGGCGCCGGTGTCACGGAAGGCGAACGGACGCGGCGCGAGGAAGAACAGGGCAGCGGTGTTCGACGAGGAAGAAGACGAGTGGATAGATCTGTGCCAGGCGCTGGAGGTTATATATTAGAGAGAATTACTCCCGTTGCCAGCCACCAACTGGGAGTAAAAACCCTTTACTCCCGGTGTGTATTACCAATCGGGAGTAAAGGTACCTTTACTCCCGGTGCGTGTTACCAACCGGGAGTAAAGGTATACCTTTACTCCCGGTTGGTAACACGCACTGGGAGTAAAGGGTTTTTTTGGCGGGCCACGAAACTGCAGCCCACCTTTACTCCTGGGTGGGCTTCCCACCAGGGAGTAAAGGTGGCCTGCAGTTTCGTTTCCCGCCTGTTTTAAGCAATAGTATTGTTAAATACAATAGAAATGCAATAGTTTTTGTTAAATACATAGTAAATTAAATAAAAGGCATAAAATTATTTTGTTAAAAATATGAATTTTCTTTTTGTTTATTGCACATAGGAAAAATCGATAACCTAACTTTTTTTATTTTTTGTTAGAATTATAAAACATAATGTAACTAATATTTATTATTTCATTAATGCAAAAATGTAGTGTTTAATTAAAATTATTAAAACTATTGGTTTTGGACAGGAAATTTGTTTTCACATCATTTTAACGTTAATATTTTAATTTTTCATCACTCAGTATCCTAATTTACCTTTTTGAGAGAGAAATCCCACCAAATCAAACATTGATTTAATTTGAAACATGACATAATAAACATCTGAATTCACAATTATTACATAATATCTCAAACACACACTATATTAAATCACTATATCATCAAGTGGGCACAGCAGTGAACTTCTTCTTTACGTATGTCCCTTGGTTATGATCGCTTCGTAACCATGGAGTGTCCTCATCATTTACCAAGATGCTAGGGTCTTTGTTCACTTTGAAGGGCGGAATTCGGTCATCCTTTTCATATTCTTCTGATATGTCCGACTTGTCCTCAATTCCCACGATGACTCTTTTCCCTGAAAGAACTATGTGGCGCTTTGGCTCTTTGGTTGAGTCATTATCGTTTTCCCTCTTTTTGGTTTGGTAGCCATATCATTGACATAGAACACCTGATTCACATCCTTAGCAAGGACGAATGGTTCATCTTTGTACCCAATATTACTAAGGTCTACTGTTGTCATTCCATACTCGTTGTCTACTGTTACCCCGCCTCCGGTCACCTTGACCCATTGGCACTTGAACAATGGGATCTTCAAAGTAGGTGCATATTCTAGTTCCCATATTTCATCTATGCGTCCATAATATGTCTGCTTATTCCCATTCGGGTCTGTGGCATCTATGCGGACACCACTGTTTTTGTTGGTACTCCTTTTATCTTGGGCTACTGTGTAGAATATGTTCCCATTTATCTCGTACCCTTTGTATGTGACGATATGCCATGATGGTTGCATAGCCAATAAATACAGTTGCTCATGGATGCTCTCATCACCTTGACATTTTTTTCGCAACCAACCGCCGAAAGTTTCCATGTGCTTATGCGTAATCTAAGCTTCAGTCTTCCCTGAAAACTCGGATCGTAAGAGATCCTTGTGTGTCTCAATATACGGATCTACCAAAGAGGAGTTCTGTAGAACTGTGTAGTGCGCTTTATTGATCATCATCCATACCAATATATGTTTTCGTCCCTAGTGTCCCCTTTCCGCTTAGTCTCCCCTCATGTCTCGATTCAGGAACACCAATCGAGTCAAGGTCGGGAATAAAGTCAACACAGAACTCAATGACCTCTTCTGTTCCATAGCCCTTGGCAATGCTTCCTTCTGGGCGAGCACGGTTGTGAACATATTTCTTCAGGACTCCCATGAATCTCTCTAAGGGGAACATGTTGTGTAGGAACACAGGACCGAGAGTGAAAATCTCCTTGACTAGGTGAACTAGGAGGTGTGTCATAATATCAAAGAAGGAAGGAGGGAACACTAACTCAAAGCTAACGAGACATTGAACCACATCATTCTGTAGTTTAGCTAGATCAGTTGGATCAATTGCCTTCTGAGAAATTGCATTGAGGAATGCACATAGCTTCACAGTGGCTAGACGTACATTTGGAGGTAGAATTCCTCTTAATGCAACTGGAAGTAATTGCGTCATGAGAACGTGACAGTCATGGGACTTTAAGTTACAGAATTTCTTCTCTGGCACATTTATAATACCCTTTATATTCGAGGAGAATCCAGATGGTACCTTGATGTTGTTTAAGCATTCAAACATGATTTCCTTCTCCTCTTTGCTTAGAGTGTAGCTAGCAGGACGTAAGTAATGGCGTCCATCATCTGTCTTCTCTGGATGCAGGTTGTCTCTTTCTCTCAAACAACACAGGTCCTGTCGTGCTTCAAATGTGTCCTTAGGCTTTCCATACACACCCATAAAGCCTAGCAGGTTCACACAAAGATTCTTCGTCAGGTGCATTACGTCGATCGAGCTACGGACCTCTAGGACTTGCCAATAGGGTAGGTCCCAAAATATGGACTTTTTCTTCCACATGGGTGCGTGACCGTTAGCGTCTTTCGGAATAGGTTGGCTTCCATGTCCTTTTCCAAAGACGACCTTCACATCATTGACCATATCGAGTACATCCTCACCGGTTCGGTTGCGAGGCTTGGTCAGGTGGTCTGCCTTCCCTTTAAAATGCTTGCCTTTCTTTCTTACGGGGTGATTTGCAGGAAGAAATCGACGATGGCCAAGGTACACGACCTTTCGACATTTTTTCAAGAATACATCTCTAATATCACCGAAGCAGTGTGTGCATGCATTATATCCCTTGTTTGACTGTCCTGAAAGATTACTTAGAGCGGGCCAATCATTGATTGTTATGAACAACAATGCTCGCAGATCAAAGTGTTCCTGTTTGTACTCATCCCACACACGTACACCTTCTTTATTCCACCAAATGAGAAGTTCGTCAATAAGTGGTCTCAGGTACACATCGATGTCATTGTCAGGTTGCTTCGGGCCTTGGATGAGCACAGGCATCATAATGAACTTCCGCTTCATGCATAACCAAGGAGGAATGTTGTAGATACTTAGAGTAACAGGCCAAGTGCTATGACTACTGTTCTGCTCTCCAAAAGGATTGATACCATCTGTACTTAAAGCAAACCTTAAGTTTCTTACGTCATTTGCAAACTCCGGGAATTCTCTGTCGATTGCTCTCCACTGGGACCCATCAGCAGGGTGTCTCAACATATTGTCTACCTTACGGTCTTCTTTGTGCCATCGTAACAATTTTGCATGTTCTTTGTTTCTGAACAGACGTTTCAAGCGTGGTATTATAGGAGCATACCACATAACCTTGGTAGGGATTTTCTTACGCGGACGTTCGCCCTCAACATCACCAGGGTCATCTCGCCTGATCTTATACCGCGACGCATGGCATACCGGGCATGCATCCAATTTCTCGTACTCTTTGCCACGGTATAGGATGCAGTCATTAGGACATGCATGTATCTTCTCTATTTCTAGCCCCATAGGACAGACAACTTGTTTTGCTTCGTAGGTAGTGGCGGGCAATTCATTGTACTTCGGAAGCATCTTCTTTTGGATTTTTAGTAACTCTCCAAATCCCTTGTCAGATACACCATTCTTTGCCTTCCATTGCAGCAATTCTAGTGTGGTTCCCAACTTTTTCTGCCCTCCATCACAAGTTGGGTACAACAATTTCTTGTGATCTTCTAGCATCCGCTCGAACTTGATCTTCTCCTTTTCACTTTCACATTCTCTTTGTGCATCACGAATGACCTGACAAAGATCATCAGCCGGCTCATCTTCTGCGGCTACCTCTTCTTCAGCTTCTCCCATTGCAGTATCATTGAAGCACGCACCATCAGGAATAATATCATTGTCGTCCCATTGTTCTTCTTCACCTTCTTCCATTACAACACCGGTTTCTCCGTACTTTGCCCAACAAATATAGTTTGACATGAAACCCGACTTGAACAAGTGTGAATGAAGAGTCCTTGAGCAAGGATATTCCACCATATTCTTAGATATGGCACATGGGCAGCACATGAAACCGTCGCGTTTGTTTGCCTCGGCCGCACGTAACAAAGAATGCACGCCGTCAATGAACTCTTGGGAGCGGCAATCAGCATTATACATCCAATAACGGCTCATCTGCATTACATGACATAAATATCATATTAAAACCTAGATCATAATTAATTATTTATACAACATACGTGCCACCACAAAAGATACAAATTTATGAAAGCATCGCTACAATGTAGACAATCCCAACTACCACTAAAAGAACTAAAGCTAAAATACATTTCAGGAGCACAAGGATTTCGCGACCAATCTCAACTAAAACAGACAGATCCTCCGATTGTGCAACATCTTTGGGCTTCTTCGGCTGGATCACTGCCTCATTAGCCGCCTTATCTGCCTGTTGTGCAAGATATTTTTGCACGAGTTCAACATACTCTTCCTCCCAGTAGAAGCCTGAACATCGTCCACTGCCATCCCACTGAAATTAAAATAAAAAATTAGAACTTTAATCACAACCATCATGAAAATAGGTATAAACTAACCATAATCATTAAATACGATAAAATAACTCACATTGCGATCCGGACACTTGTAGAAGATACGATCCTTGTTGGGACCCTCCTTCTTCACTCGGTACTCCATCACAATCTTTGTCTCATCACGACACTTGCCGCATGGAATGGGAGGAAGGCCCGGCCTAAGTCGCTTTGGAAACCCATGAGAGGCCGAGGACCCGGAAGCAGTTGCCATCTACTCTCTATACTCATTTTTTAATACACTATAAATTTCTCCTTTTATAAACAAATAAAATTAACAAACTATAAAATTATCTAGATCTCTAAACAATGATATTTTTAATGGTCATTGTGTTCTCGTCTTTTACTACGGCAGGTAAGTAATTCATATGATATTTCCGCAAATTAACAGAAGAATGGGAATGTACACACATAACAGACTACTACGTTTAGGTACGGTGATTGACAGACTACAGCGACGATATCGGGACATGTGAATAAATAACCATCCGTACTAGTTGACCTTGCTTACGTGATCAGCTCGGCGAGCATGTCTCCACCGGACGGCACCGTACTTGGTCAAGGAAGAGCTCCGATTCTACGAGGAAGGGAACACGGTCTTCCACGACCGTTGTCGCTCTCCCTCGTAGAATCAAAGCTCCTCCTTGACGTCCGTTACCGCTCGGCAGAGAACATCCTCGCCGACCTGAACACGGTCCGCAAGTTCAACTAGTAAGGATTTGCTATAATTTTCTAACTATTTTCTAACTTTATATTTATATATACTACGTTTAGGTACGGTGATTGACAGACTACTGCGACGATATCGGTACATGTGAATAAATAACCATCCGTACTAGTTGACCTTGCTTACGTGATCAGCTCGGCGAGCATTTCTCCACCGGACGGCACCGTACTTAGTCAAGGAAGAGCTCCGATTCTACGAGGAAGGGAACACGGTCTTCCACGACCGTTGTCGCTCTCCCTCGTAGAATCAAAGCTCCTCCTTGACGTCCATTGCCGCTCGGCAGAGAACATCCTCGCCGACCTGAACACGGTCCGCAAGTTCAACTAGTAAGGATTTGCTATAATTTTCTAACTATTTTCTAACTTTATATTTATATATACTTTAACCTTCTTTCATGTAAATATGCAAGCTTGAAGTGATTTTGAGCTAAATTGCTTACAAATGAAAAAAACCACAATAAAGAACCATAAATATATATAGTGAACAAAATGGCATAAGAAAATGGTAAAAAATGAGAGTATGAGATTGGTAACCTTTACAACTGAAGAATCGACGGAGGAATCGAAGAAATCGACGGAGGAATCGAAGAATGGATGGAGGAACAATGGAGGGAGGGAGGAAGCAAGAACACTACTGCAGTGAGCTTCAAAATGTGCTGAGCTCGGGCTTGGGGAGGAAGGAGGAGATGGCCGATTTATAAAGGGAGAACATTTAGTCCCGGTTGATGGATCCAACCGGGACTAAAGGTAACTTTCCAACCCCGGGCGCAGCCACGGCCCGGGAGTAGACCTTTACTCCCGGTTGGAGCCACCAACTGGGAGTAAAAGTATACCTTTAGTCCCGGTTGGTGGCTCCAACCGGGACTGCAGGTCCCTGCCACCTCTGTCTGGCGCAGTAGCCGTTGGGCAGGGACCTTTAGTCCCGGTTGGAGCCACCAACCGGGACTAAAGGTATCTCTAGTCCCGGGCGCAAAAAATTCCGGGACTAGAGCCCATTTTGGTCGAGGATCAAAGGTCTATTCTCTACTAGTGAAGTCAGCAAGACGTGCACACATGACATCATCAAGAAGGACATTGCTGGGCTTCAAATCACAATGGACCACAGGGGGCACAGAATGGTTGTGTAGATAATCCAAAGCAGAAGCTATATCCATTGCTATTGTTATTCTGCTGCCCAAACTCAATGGACTTCTCAACCCATACTTGTTCAAATTAGGATACAGCCAGCTCTCTAGGCTTCCATTATGTATATATTCAAGAATAAGAGCTTTGAATGGATGTCCTGATGGATCAAACGTTGAGCATGCAGTAATCACCCTTACAAGATTCCGGTAACGAGTGTTCCTCAGTGCTTCACACTCTGCAACGAAGCTCTTTGGTGTGCCAAGTTCATCGAGTTTGAAAACCTTGATAGCAACTATATGCTCTTCGAGCCCCACTCTACCTTTGTAGACTGATGCTGATTTTCCAGAACCAATCAAGTTGGCCAAAGAGAAATCATTTGTTGCCTTGACTAAATCAGCATAAGAGAACTTCCTCAACTCCTTGCAAGGTGGACGAGATTCTTGTTTAACTTTTTTTCTCTTCTTCAAGAGAACGACGACAAAGCATGAGAAGATGGCCAAGGAAAGAGCAGTAAATCCTGCTATCTTCAGAATAGCGTAGGCTTTTCTCTTTTTTTATCTCACTTCACTGAAGAGTGGAAGCTGTGGCAAGTGGATACTTCTGGCACACAACAACTTGTTACCTTCAATGAACACAACCTCTCCTATGTTCTGAAATATCCCACCAGTCGGTACCGGTCCTTCGAGGTTGTTGAACGACAAATTGAGAAGCATCATAGAGATGAAAAGCTCAAAGAACTCAGGAACTTCACCAGACAAGTAATTTCGAGAAAGATCCATCTCACTGATGCCTCTCAAACTAATGAAAGATTCAGGGATTTTCCCATGTAGAAGGTTCCCTTCCATGTGGAGGGACCCCAAGTGCACGCAGGATCCTAGAGTGGAGGGGATTGTTCCACTCAGTTGGTTATTGGAAATATTCAGCATGTCGAGGTTTATCAAGCCGCCAATCTCCAATGGCATGTCTCCAGATAGTTCATTGTGAGACAAGTCCAGACCTTCCGAAAGCAAGGAAAGGGTGAAGAGCTCCTTCGGTATGCTACTAGTGAAGCCATTACAGGAGAGGTTAAGAGTTTCCAGATTTTTGCAGTATCCTAAAGCTCTTGGGATCAAGCCACTGAAATTATTTTCTTGTAAATAGAGCTCACTCAGTTTGTTGAGGTTACCAATGGATGATGGAACCTGTCCAGAAAGTTTGTTTTGGGATAAGCTAAGGACAAACAAGTTTGGAAGGTTTCCAATGGAGTCAGGGAGGTTTCCAGCAAGTAAATTATTTTCCATGTAAAGAAGGGTAAGGTTTGTAAGGTGCTCTATCTCTGGTGGTATGGTTCCAGATATCTGATTTTCTGTTAACAATAATACTTGTAAACTTCTTGGAAGGTTCCCAGTGGAAACAGGTAATTCTCCTTTAAGGATGTTCCTGTCTAGGTTTAATAGAACCAACTGGCTGCAATTTGCCAATGAGGACAAGAATGACCAGTCTCCGGCTTCTAGCTGATTCATCCCAAGATTCAGTTCAGTTAAGCTGGACAGGTTCCCAAGAGAAAGAATATTACCTTGGAATGAATTGTCACGGAGGTCCAACACCTGAATATTTGTTGCATTGCCTAGTGAAGCAGGGATCTGACCATGGAAATGATTTCCTTGCAGAATCAGTGTTTGGATGTTTGGAAGGGTAAAACCTATGTCATATGGAATTTGGCCACTGAGTCTGTTGGTGCCGACGGCGAGGTATGTAAGTGTTGTTTTGTGGTAAAGAGAGGCTGGAACAGTCCCTGACAGGTTGTTGAATGTCAGGTCCAATTGTTCCAGGTTTTGTGGTAAAGATGTGCACTAGTGGTGGCACCGACCCAACAAAGTTATTGCCTCCAAGGCCTAAGACTTCAATCGATGAGCTGTTAAAAAGACCGGAAGGAATCTCCCCACTGAGATGGTTGTTTGTTAGATATAGGAATACAAGCGATGAACTGTTTGCAAGGAAAGCTGGGATACCTCCTGTCAGCGTGTTGTTGGCGACAAGTAGAGCTGAAAGGCTGCAGATTGTACCCAGCCTATCTGGGATTCTGCCATGTAGCTTGTTGTTGCGCAGGATGATCTCCTGCAGTTGTGAAGTTTTATTGCTCACTAGACTTGAGGGGATCTCACCTTCAAGGAGATTGGTTGAAAGATCGATGAACCGGAGGCGGGAGCAGGAGGACAGAGTGCTCGGTATCATGCCCATGAGGTTGTTGTAGCTGAGGTTTAAATAGAAGAGTCGATTCAGGCTGCCGAGCTCAAGCGGGATGTGCCCGTTCAGCTGGTTGTTTGGAAGGTGGATAGCCCTAAGGAAAGTGAGGCTGCCGACACATGGCGGTATCTGGCCACTGAGGTTCGCTGAGTCAAAATCCAGCATGGTGACACGAGATGTGTGTCTCTTCCCACAGGTGACACCAGGCCAGCTGCAGTACTGCACTGACGAGTCATTGCTCCATGAAGCCATGGCTCCGGCAGTATCGGAGTTGGAGAGGTGGAGCTTGAGGCAAAGCAGGGCCTGGAGATCAGTATCATCGGATGTCGTGCTGTGAAGTGTAGCAGGAGCTGAAGAAGATACAGTTGAGAATGAGAGGAAGCAGGATGTGCATGCAAATGCAAGCAAGATGGTGACCACAAGCACAGGGAAACCAGGAATGGTGGCCATCTACACGGCGGCGTTGCTGCTGCTGCTGGTGTTTCTACTTTGGATTCCAAACTTTGAGTTGTGGTGCTTGTGAAGCTAACGTGTGTGCATATTTATTACAGAGCTAGCACACTCCCACCTTAGCAGTTAGCTTATTTTAAACCATAATGAGTAGTGCTTATTTTTCAGTCACACCAAGTGGTCAAACTTGGACATGGTTTGTAACACGTCAATAGACCTGCGCACTACTGCCACTACGGCTATGTACACTGCTGCGAGAAGCATTTCTTTACATGCAAACCGGCCACCACTTCAAGAAGACAAAAAAAAAAGAGTGGTTTCTAAGATTTTAAAACCATAATGTCAGTCTCACATGCTACATCTCCACTACTGAACTATACACTCACTCATGGGTGAGCATATGATACTAGCCCTAACACGCACACTTTAATGCACAGGTATATAGCAGTAAATAAACAGTGTGATGTTAAACAGTACTGAACCGTGTTCTGAATAGGACCGAACAATATCGAGAACAGTAGGCAAAAAGTGTTGAGGGTGCCAGAAGTCTTGCACGCACGAGGGAGTATATCTTATTATTCTTTCATATTAGCTTTTTGTAATCTTGTGTTGAATATTTTGGCCATTAAATAATCCAAAATAAACAAATTTTGGACTACAAAATTTTAGATCTTGTCACTGTAACTTTGATCAGAGGACATGTCTCACATTCGAAACTGTTTGATGAACAAATTTTAAAAATCAATGGAGCTACTTCGTTTTACTTGATTGAATCAAGCACTACAAATTTAACAAAACTATAGCAGCTGTTTCATTCTACTTGTGGAAACTTTGAGTTTTGTTTTACAATTGAGTTGTGGTGCTAACGTGTGTGTATTTATGGAGCTAGCGCACTATTAGCAGGACCTCTAAAAAATTCCACGAACAGGAGAATGGCTAATGCTTATTTCAGTCACACAAAGTGGTAGTGGCAATTGACCTGTGCACTCGGTCTACGACTATATGCTTTTGAACCGTTTTAGGTAACTTTTATAGCTATATATGCCTATATCGATGATGCATATATAACCTCTTTTAGCTAGCAGTGCAGACATGTCCTTTGTGGTGAAGCAAATCCTGATTGTACACTTCATCAGTTTATTCATTTCAGTTTATTCACTACTACATAAATTGATTTTTAGCAACACAGCAATTTTAGGCCATAGACGGGTGAATTTCTAGCCACCACTATGGACGCCTCTATTGGGTCCCACTAACCAAGCTACCTCTAAAAATACATTTTTCCGATATTGCTAGAAATCTGGCCTCCCCAAAGCCTTCAACAGAGACACCCCATCCCACACACCACACTCCATTGGTTATGCTTCCGCATTCTTCAGTTAGTAGATACGTTCAGATCTGGCTCTAACCGTCCACCCTAACAACAATAATAAATGCATTAGGAGTAGCCTAAGCATATCAGTTAACCTGACGAAGATGTATCAATGTCTCGACGACCCAGATCAAAACAACATCATTCCTTTTGTTTTGTTGACCTTGACTCTACTCTACTTACGTTCTAGAGTTGCAGCTGCCATTATGTAAGTGCACTACAGATAACTAACGCCACAAGACACCAGAGTCTTCCACTACGTAGATTGAATAATCATTATTGGCCCCAAATGGAGGTAGCTAGAAAACCCTATTGGAAGATAAATGGAAGACATATATAGTGGAAGACTCCTTACTTGTTAGTGCAAATCCCTGCCGCTCTAGTGGAAACGTGAAAACGTACTTAGCGATTTTCAAAATAAATGTTACGACCACACAAATGATTTTTAGCAACAAGAACTTTTCTAGTAAAGACGGCTCATTCAAAACGAACCTCTAAAAATGGTTTCCATTCCAGTCCGCCTTTACAAAAAGGTGTACAGATCCTGTTGAGATTTAAAGCTGCCTCTAAAAATGCTTCTATCTTTATATGGCATGTTTGGATCCACTCTTCTAAACTTTAGAGCTCTAAAAACTTTAGAGCACTTTAGCTCAGTTTTGAGATTTAAAGCTCACATAGATATAATGTGAGGTGGGCTAAAGTCAAGAGCTAACTTTACATCACATGTTTGGAGACTTTAGCTCTAAAGTTTAGAGGAGGGATCCAAACAGACCCTTAGAGACGGCTGCATCTAGACCGGTCTCACAATAAAATTCATAACTTCGTGTGCGGATCATCAAGATTGATTGATTGATTAAATACTACTGAACCGTGTTCTGAATAGGGACCAAAGTGCTGAGGGAGCCGGAAATTTTGCACGCACATGGGAGTATCTTATTATTCTTTCATATTAGCATTTCGTAATCTTGTATTGAATATTTGAACCATTAAATAATCCAAAATAAAAAAAAATTGGACTACAAAGTTTTAGATCTTGTCAAGCACTGTAACTTTGATAAGAGGACATCTCCCATTCGAAATTGTTTGAACAAATTTAAAAATGAATGGTGCTACTTCGTTCTACTTCATTGAATCAAGCACTACAAATTTAACTAAACTATAGCAGCTGTGTCGTTCTACTTGTGCAAACTTTGAGTTTCCTTTTACAACAGCAAACTTTGAGTTGTGGTGCTAACGTGTGTGTATTTATGGAGCTAGCGCACTATTAGCTGGACCTCTAAAAATGTAACACCCCAAAATTTGAATTTTTGGAAATGGAGCTAAAAAGATTTAATTTGGAATTTTAGTGCACATGAAATATAGGAAAATAAAAATTTTCATTAAATTAAAATTCATCATGAGGTAGCAACATGTTTAAGCATACATGCCCTTGTATTTGATTTATTTGGGATGAGTGGTTTTGATTGAAAATTTAAAATGGTTTAAATTTCTTTTGCAAATGAAATTAAAAATGGCTTTGAAATAAAAGAAAAGAAAATTTGAAAATAAAAGGATTTAAAAAGTTGTAAAGTTTATTCTTGAAAACATACCAAAATTGTTTATTTAAGTTTGAATTGAAAAGTGTATTTGAAATCCTATTCAAATTTGATTTGGTTTACATTTGAATTGGTTTTGAAAATAAAATAGAAAAGGAAAATTTCCTCCCTTTCGGATTCGGCCGAAGGCTTTGCCTGCTCCGCTCCTTTCCGGTCGGCCCAGCTTGCGCTCCGGCCAACTGCTCGGCCTGCTTCTCTTTTTCTTTCCGTGGCCCGGCTCTGCTTCCCGCTTCCTGCAGCCCAGCCGCGTGCGCAGGCACAGCTCCTCCTCCCCGCGTTTGGCCCAGCAGCTTTGCCGCAGCAGGCCCAGTCGCCCGACCCAGCGAGTGCACCGACACGCTCCCACGCTCAATGACAGCCCAGCCCCACCCGTCAGTCGTCTTCCACCATGTGACGTAGCCGCGTCGGACTCCGAAGCCATTACCGTGTCCTTCTCCATTACGCCTCCCCCTCGGTAGCTTGCGCCCTAAGGCTGCTCGGCTCATAAATAGCGACCACTGCGGCCGTGATGTCCCTCACCTAATCCTAGAACCAGAAGTAGCGCCGCCAGGAACCCTAGCTTCGCTTAGCCCTAGCCACCGCCATTGCCGTCCGCCTCGCCGAGCGCCGCGTTGCCTTCGTCGCTTCCCTGCTTGTTTTTTTGGTTCCGGTGAGTTCCCCATCCTCTCCTCTCTCTCCTAGATCTCTCCGTTAGGAAAACCGTGCATCGTAAGCTCCTAATCGACATCTCCGGTGAGCTTATTGCCACTCATCCATGGTGTCACCGCCGCCAGGTTCGCTGCTGGCCGTATTCCGGCCAGCTAGTCTCTCTCTCTCTCTCTCCCCTCCGGTCTGATCTCAGCCGCGCGCATCTAATCCGACGGCTCATATCGAAGGATACCACTTCGCTGGCATTTTTGCAAAAAAAAAAAACCTTACAATTAATTAGATCTTAACCCGCAGTCCATAGCGCCTTTCCATATTTCGTTTTCTTCTTTTGAAAGCGTACTTTGTTTCGGTTAGATCTAAAATACATTCTCACATATTCACAAATTTGCCACTAATCTTGTTTTAGCCATAAAATCTCTGTTCTAACTCCGATTTGACCCATTCAACTTGTGTTAGGTTCATAATTTAATAATCTACATGTTCATAGTATTGCTAAGTATGTTTTCAACTTTTGAAATATGAGGCTAGATTTAATCCATTATTTTATTAAAGGAAATCTTGTTTAAATCATATCTTCTACGTTTTAGCTCTGATTTGACCTGTTCAAGTTGTGTTAGATTCATAGCGACGAGATCTACACGTTAGTAACAGTTTTTACCATATTACTATTTCTAAAATTTCATTGTTTAAATCATATCTTGATTAATAATTATGCAACTGGATTTAATAAATAAAATATAATTTGTTTTACTTTAGTCCTATAATTCCAATCTAAATTTGGATTTATAACTATTTAGATAATTCTCTGGAGAATCCTATATATGTTTTATAATTAAAATAAATAAAACGTATAGCTTTCTTTTTAATCTTTCGGTAGATGTATCTTTTTCACCGTAGCCCTGATTAGAGTGCTTTTCACGTCTGTGTGTTCGTAGCAAGACATAGATTCGTTTTACAAACTTTTCATCTTGATTTTATGTTTGGTGTACTGTTCTAATTTAGATCTATTATTTGCTTCATGTATGATTGCATGGATGCTTGTGTGGTGCTTTATGATCATGTCTAGTCGGTGAGCTTTGCGTTAGTATAAAAGAAGTTGGTGATCCAGAAGAAGTTCTTTGGAGGCTACGAATCAATAGAAGAAGGATCTAAGTTTAAGACAAGTATAGCATGGGATCTTCTTTGTTGTCCTATACACCTTTAATCATTTAATTCATACTGCATGTGTCTACCTTGACTGCCACTAAGAATTTTCTAGTGCTTTGTTACCTTGTGCTTTGATACCTATGGGTTTATGCATTGGGTAGTATGATGCTAGTGCTCAACTACAACCATGATCTTGTAACTTGACTAATGGAATACGCAATAAACATTAAAAGATGCTTTTTAGCAACATGGAACAAGGGGGCTAGAGCATTGGGCAGTTTTATGGTGCTCTAGATTCCTCTCCCTAAGGACTTATCTGTAAGTGATCATCTGGGACTTACAGTACAGCTGTGAGGGTTATATGGCTCCGGCTTTAGCTTAGTATGAGGATCTTTTCTAGCTTGTTAGTGGTTACCTTTATTGGCGTAAGAATGGCTTGACGAATCGGGTATAGTGCGGCCTCTATCCCCTTGAGTATAGGCTGCGTGTCATTGTGCCATCGGGAAGGGGGGCTCTACATCTGTTTGCCGAGTGAATCTAATGGCCCTAACTTATTAGACGAACCACTGAAATGTTTTATAGTGAACCCTGACGACCTTCCTTGGTAATGGATTAAGAGGTTGGCCGCCTTGGGCCAAAGGGTAAATCAGCACTCATAGTGAAAGTATACAACCTCTGTAGAGTGTAAAACTGGTATATCAGCCGTGCTCATGGTCACGAGGGGCCTTGGACATTTACGGAATAAATGATGAACACTGATAATACCGATGATAAAGATGCTTATCAATGATTATTGTTTATGCTATTCATTATTCATGTTTACCTGATCATGTGTTTATATAGGCTTGTGGATAAACTTGTTGCTACTCAATTGTTAAAATCATGACTCATTAAAAGCTAATCGCAGTTGAACCAGTGTCAGCCTTTTGAGCCTCATGAACCCCATGTTATATTTGTTGATTACGACATGTACTTATGCTTGCTTTATTTTTTCACATATTTGAATAAAAAATTCGGATGAGTACCAGATTGCTAATGTGGAGGAATTAGGCTTGTGATCAACCAGTCAGTTGGCCCTGTGGAAGTGGAGTCTTCACCTGAAGATCGGAGTTGTCCTTCCGCTGTCTATACTCTGAGGTTATATTCCTTATACAAATACGGCTATGTATTTATGCATTGTCTATTGATATTACCTTTATTTGTAGCTATATATGAGATTTGACTTCTTGGGCTCACATATGATGAATATCTGGTTTTGTTCTAAAAACTGGTGCTACAAAAAATTGTAGGAACAGGAGAATGGCTAATGCTTAATTATTTCAGTCACACAAAGTGGTAGTGGCAATGGACCTGCGCACTATGGTCTCCGGCTATATACTTTTGAACTGTTTTAGGGAACTTTTATAGCTATATGCCTATATCGATGATGCATATATAACCTCTTTTAGCTAGCGATGCAGACATGAAGCAAACCGTGATTGTACACTTCATCAGTTTATTCATTTTAGTTATAAATAACTATGTTCACTACTACGTAAATTGATTTTGAGCAACACAACAATTTTAGGCCACGGACCGATCACTGGTAGAGAACAGAGCTTTACTCCCGGTGGGGAACCCCCTCTAGTCCCGGTTCCCCACCCGGGAGCAAGCATCCGGGACTAAAGGGGGGTCCTTTAGTCCCGGGTCAGGAACCGGGACTAAAGGAGGACCTTTAGTCCCGGTTCGTATTACCAACCGGGACTAAAGGTGCCTCCTGACATGTCACGATGGCCGGCACCTTTAGTCCCGGTTGGTAATACGAACCGGGACTAAAGGTTTTATTCCTTTTTTCTTTTCTTTTCAAAATAGGTTTTCGAAGTCATATTGTACGCTGCTAATTATACATTTATACGCGCGTATAGTACGTTTCGGTTCAAGCACAATGAACGTATTAAATCACACAATTCAAGCATAGAAAAAAAATATATATATGCATGCATGCATCATATATATATTTACATGCATGCATGCATATGTGTATTTTACATTATATTATTTCATGTGCATATATTACAAAAAGATTGCATTACAGTTGTTGTGATATAACAAGTTTCCTCTCATCCTTTAGCTTGGCTTCCATGGCAGTGTTGGGTCGAAGTAGAACTCGCCCTTGGAATCGATGACCTGCTCATTAAAAAATCCGGCTATAGACTCTTGAATTGCTTTGATTTGGTCTTGCCGTATGACCTTTTCCTCCAACCATCGAGTCTACAGGTTTGAATTAAAGGAAAATAAATTAATATATGTACATATATATATAAATACATAGTAACACAATCAATAATAATAATTAAATGAATATATAGTGTATTTTTAACGTACTTTGAGTCTCTCTATAGGAGTTCTTTAGGAGACCACCTTGATAAACTTGCAAACATAGTAACCACAGTAGTTGTTCCTCTGTTCCTGCCTCAGACACCACTTTACGAGAAAAAGATTTGTCATCCAATCTGGTGATCCAGTGAAAGCTATATGTTTAATTAATAAAGATGATGCGATTCAGGGGACTTACTTTCAAAGGGATTACATTCAGTGGCGCTTTGCATTTTTCCATGTGTTGCTTCTCAATAAAGGTTTTCCAAACACTGCCCAATAAAAAATTTGCCACATCATCAGATATAGTTAATCATCATGTTTGTGTGTATATATAGTTGCTAGAGATCCCGAAATTACCTCTGGATAATATCTATCATATCTTGGTAGTCTTGTTGTGGTTTTCTCATCGAGTCATAGATTATCAAGTGACTTTTCACCAGATTGATGTCCATCAATATCCAGTGATTGCTGCATGTGTTTATAGGATATAACGCATAACACTCATTAATTAACTAGAATCAACATATGAGCCATTAAGGATGATCGATATTATTAACACTCACTTGAAGTTATAGGGAAAGAGTATATCCTTCTTGTGGCGTTGGTTCACTAAGAAGTTCATGAGGTTACTCTCTGACTCAGACTTCCAATTAGTCTTTGGAGTAATTGGGTCTTTGAATACTATATGGGGATCAACAAAACCAATTTCATTGCAGCCTTCCTTTCTGAGCTCTGTCATTGAAAATCTACATATATATAGTACTTGTTAGGATAATTTATATGCATATACACACATATGATGAGTTTAATAATAGATCGAAAGAATTATTACTTACAGGCAATAGCAGCTAATGATAACTTTGTCCAGAGAGGTCAGGTGGCATAGTTGATGAAATTCTGCAAAGTCAACATACATAACATCATCGTCATGGACCAATGTTCGTCTCCAATTCTGACACCAACGCAGAAGTCTCCACCAGTAGACGCCTGCATGTACCACTTGTTTAGCAGGTACATTTGCGTCCCCAGATCAGATAAGGCTTGAGGGTTGTATAGACTCTGGCCTAGTACAAATTTTTTCTTCCAATTATCAACCTCCACCGCACTCTCAATGTTTCCATCACCAAACATCTGGTAAAGGTCAAGACCAGTCTTATCAATAAATTCACCAAGGTGATACAAATCGACATCCGGAGGTATGTTTGCCTGATGCATTAATCCTAAATTCGAACAATATTCATTACCAACAACTAGCGGGGGGACTGATTGGTGCGCTTGTTGTCCGAGTTGGGCAACTCCTTTCCCTGCCCGCTTCTTTTTCTGTGCCGCCTCAATTGACTTGGTGAGAGTGCGGTCATAGTCCGATAACGTTGATTTGGACGGCTTACGAGATTCCCGCTGTTATTGCTGGTAAGAAGCCACCCTTTTTCTTAGAATATCTAGAGCTACGAAGAAGTACGGTTTCTCCGGGTTTCTCCTTGCTTCTTGATTCTTTTTAAGTTTGTCATAGAATCGAGCCATATCTTTTTTATATGCATCAGTTCCTTCTTCCTTCTCTTCAGATATTATTTTGGGAATAGCCCTTGGTTTCACGGTGGCTTTCTTTGCAGGCGGGGACTGGTTCTTCGTTTGAGGGGCTGGCCTCTTGCTAGGCTTCTTGGTAGGAGGGGGCGGGGGAGGCGTTGGAGACCTCCTTGGAGGTGTTGACAGCGGTGTTGGAGACCTCCTTGGAGGTGGCGGCTGCGGCGTTGGAGACCTCCTTGGAGATGGTGTGGATGCAGCCTCGCCTTCCAACACAATGTCATCATACAGAGCACTATGATGATCTGGCGATTGAACAATTGGATTTAGGTTGGGGGAGGATCTGCTACAAAAAAAGGAATGACATATTATTATGAGCAGATTGTTAATTATTTAAGCCAATACAAATTAATGATGTAGTGTTTTCATCCGCACATACCTATGGTGAGGTAGTTCAGGAGGAGGTGGAGCCGACATCCCTGGAATGATGATGTAGCGCTTGCGCCATAGAATGAATGTCTTCTCCGCTTCTCCTAGAGTCTTCTCGCCATCACCTCCAGGAATGTCAAGAGGCAAATCACTAAAACCTTTTTCAGCTTTATCTACCAAGATGGTAGCATATCCTTCTTGGATTATATTCCCATGAATCCTTGGTGTCTTGGTTCGGTCGATAGGATTAACAAGACCGATAGCCACCTTGATTGTGGAATTCCCCTTCGGAATGTGTAGCTCACATGTTGTACAAGGTTTAGTGACATCATCCACAGGGAAGCGCAGTCCTGTGTCCCCTTGATTTGGTATCTCCGTGGAAGCGCAACTGCTTTTCAACTGAATAGATTGGCTAATGTTGATTCCTGGCTCTGATGCCTGCTTGCTTGCACTCACTGCTATTTACACTTGCCTTCTGATTTCCTCCTGCATTCTCGCTTCAAGATTTTTTCCCGCTCCTATGCTTCACGCACCGCTTCCTCCAACCTCTGGAGCCACTGTGCCTCTTCTTCCTTCTTTCTCTGGTGGCTTCTGTAGAAAGGTCTGTCCTGAGGGAATCCATGCTCCCACGAGACACTTCCTTTGCCTCTAGTTCGGCCACCATGTTCAATAGTCCCAATGGCGTATGTCAGCTCATCCTTCTCTCTGTTGGGCCTGAACGCACCACTAGCAGTAGCTCTCTGAGCATAAAACAATCTTTCTGCTACTTCTTGTAGTCTTGCGCCATAAACGCACTTCCCTATCTCCTGGTCTAGTGTTCCTCCATGAGCGAAAAACCAATTCTTTGCACGTTCTCCCCACTCGAGTGATTCTAGTCTGATACCCTTGGCAAGAAGGTCTACTTCCATTTTGTTTCACTTCTTAATGGCAGTCGGGTAGCCACCTGATCCCAAGTTATGGTGGTATGTCTTCTGTTGGCATTACGTTGGTTCTTTATCACCTGACTCACCCTCTTCCGAAGTCTTGTACTGTACAAACTCATCCCAATAGGGCCTCTGCTTTGAGATCGGGCCTGGGACAGTAAAATCTGGTGCTATGTTCTTCTTGACATACATCGTGTATAGGTGTTTCTTCCAAGTCTGAAACTGGGTGGCCATCTTCTTCATTGCCCAATCCCTAACTCGCTCCTTCAATTCATCACCATCTATTATATCATCATAACCATCTGTTTGGAGCGTGAAATATACCAAGACATCTTTCCAAATTAACGTCTTGTCATGATCGGAGACAAAACTGATATGAGGAGCATTGGTCTTCTTCTTCCATTCACGGGTACTAATCGAGAGCCGGTCCCATACAAGGAAACCACAGTGGTGCATAAATTTCATTTTATTCGGCCCCCCGGTTCTCCTGTATCCACATTGAACTCTGAGATGATGAAGTGGCCCTCCAATGGCTTTTTGGGACCTCGAACATTTTTACTCTTCGTTGTAGTTGTTGATGTCGATCCAGAGGGCTACAAAACATAAACATTATTTTTAATGTCATGAGCACACATAAGACATATGATAATATATATAGCTAATAATAAAAAATATATACTTGGCCAATATGTTGTTGCTCATTTTGTTCAAGAGCTAAGTACTGACTCCCGTCATCTGCATCCTCTTGCACGTTATTTTTAGCACCATCATCGCTGGCAACTTGAGTGCCAGTGTTGATCAAATTCATCATCAACTCCTCCTCATCCATGTTTCTCGGGTCGGCCATCTAGCTTCAAAAAATAAAACCAATATATAGTACGTCAAATCTTTGCTTACATGCGTAAAATCTACGAACAATATGCATTATTAAATCTTGCCCCTTGGTCACGGACGCAATTCACCACACTAGGGCGAACTGCGTCGGTACTAGGGTGAATTAGGGCTATACATAAACGGCCGAGGGCAAATTGCATCGGTGACTAGGGCGAACCACATCGGTGACATCAACAGCGCGGTTCGCCCTGGTGTGATTGTTTAGCGTTAACGATAACGATAATATGAATGTTGATCGACTAGGCTGCGAGAGAGGGCAGTGTGACAAGAGTGGCGGTGCTCCACTCCGCCATATATATGTCTGTACACATGGGTGAACGAGGGCGGCGGTGCTCCGCCGTATACATAGAAACACATGGGCGAACGAGGACGGCGGTGCTCCGCGATGTATATATACATGCATATGAATACAAATGACGTATATATACGTGTCGGCGCGGTGGCCGGTGTGCTGACGACGACGACGTGAGGCGGGCCGGTGTGCTGACGATGACGACGTGAGGCGGGCCGGGGCGGTGTCGGTGCGTGTTGTTGTGCTCCTATGTACCATGTGAACCATGTAGTCATTCATCATATGAGAAAATTCTATGCTGATAATGTAAGTATAAGTCATTATGAAATGTAAGTATATGTGTCTTATTGCTAATATAACCATTACTATTTCCAAAATGATAAGAATTTATCTTCTTTTTGGACTTTTCTTTCTTGTGGCCCAAATTGTCTATAGCCATGCATGCAAGTCCAACCAAAACTGCTTACATCATCACATGTGATATTTTTTATAAACTAAAAAACGCTTAGTATACAAACTGGGTATCCAAATTGAGTTCCTATTTGACCATTATATATCCTACAACAAATCCTTCAAAAAAAAGACCCTACATGAATATATTTGGATAAAATTTCGTTAACAAACATTGATCTATGAAGATAGAAAAAATTCTTGTATTGAGCAAAGGCAATGTTCTAGATTCATGAAACAATGTTCTACTTTCAAAAGAGAAATGTTTTCAGTTCAGGAGAACAAATTTCTACGTTTCAGATCTATTCGGTATCACAGCAAAATATAACATTTTTTGAAGTTTTCCGGCCACCGTCTGAGAATGTACAGAGAGAGGAACTGATCACCTCGAGCTCGGCAGTGGAGGGCCTCAGACGCGCGCGGAGGAGGGCGGGGTGGAGGGCCACGGGCGCACGCGGAGGAGGGGCACGAGCGCGCGTGGAGGAGGGGCACGGGCACGCGCGGTGGAGGCCGCACGAGAAAGAAGAGGGCGGCGGTGTCACGGAAGGAGAACGGACGGCGGCGCGAGGAAGAAGAGGGCGGCGGTGTTTGATGAGGAAGAAGACGAGCGGATCGATCTGCGTCAGGCGCTGGCGGTTATATACCAGAGAGAATTACTCCCGGTGCCAGCCACCAGCCGGGAGTAAAGGGTCTTTACTCCCGGTGCGAGTTACCAACCGAGAGTAAAGGTACCTTTACTCCCGGTGCGTGTTACCAACCGGGAGTAAAGGTACTCCCGGTTGGTAACACGCACCGGGAGTAAAGGGTTTTTTTTGGCGGGCCACGAAACTGCAGCCCACCTTTACTCCCGGGTGGGCTTCCCACCCGGGAGTAAAGGTGCCCTGCAGTTTCGTTTCCCGCCTGTTTTAAGCAATAGTCTTGTTAAATACAATAGAAATGCAATAGTTTTTGTTAAATACATAGTAAATTAAATAAAAGGCATAAAATCATTTTGTTAAAAATATGGATTTTCTTTTTCTTTATTGCACATAGGAAAAATCTATAACCTAACTTTTTTTATTTTTTGTTACAATTATAAAACATAATGTAACTAATATTTATTATTTTGTTAATGCAAAAATGTAGTGTTTAATTAAAATTATTAAAACTATTGGTTTTGGACAAGAAATTTGTTTTCACATCATTTTAACGTTAATATTTTAATTTTTCATCACTCAATATCCTAATTTACCTTTTTGAGAGAGAAATCCCACCAAATCAAACATTGATTTAATTTGAAACATGACATAATAAACATCTGAATTCACAATTATTACATAATATCTCAAACACACACTACATTAAATCACTATATCATCAAGTGGGCACAGCAGTGAACTATTTCTTTACGTATGTCCCTTAGTTATGATCACGTCGTAACCATAGAGTGTCCTCATCATTTACCAAGATGCTAGGGTCTTTGTTCACTTTGAATGGCGGAATTCGGTCATCCTTTTCATAATCTTCTGACATGTCCGACTTGTCCTCAATTCCCACGATGACTCTTTTCCCTGAAAGAACTATGTGGCGCTTTGGCTCTTTGGTTGAGTCATTATCGTTTTTCCCTCTTTTTGGTTTGGTAGACATATCATTGACATAGAACACCTGATTCACATCCTTGGCAAGGACGAATGGTTCGTCTTTGTACCCAATATTACTAAGGTCTACTGTTGTCATTCCATACTCGTTGTCTACTGTTACCCCGCCTTCGGTCACCTTGACCCATTGGCACTTGAACAATGGGATCTTCAAAGTAGGTGCATATTCTAGTTCCCATATTTCATCTATGCGTCCATAATATGTCTGCTTATTCCCATTCGGGTCTGTGGCATCTATGCGGACACCACTGTTTTTGTTGGTACTCCTTTTATCTTGGGCTACTGTGTAGAATATGTTCCCATTTATCTCGTACCCTTTGTATGTGACGATATGCCATGATGGTTGCATAGCCAATAAATACAGTTGCTCATGGATGCTCTCATCACCTTGACATTTTTTTCGCAACCAACCGCCAAAAGTTTCCATGTGCTTACGCATAATCCAAGCTTCAGTCTTCCCTGGAAACTCGGATCGTAAGAGATCCTTGTGTGTCTCAATATACGAATCTACCAAAGAGGAGTTTTGTAGAACTGTGTAGTGCGCTTTATTAAAATAATCATCATCCGTACCAATATATGTTTTTCTCCCTAGTGTCCCCTTTCCGCTTAGTCTCCCCTCATGTCTTGATTTAGGAACACCAATCGAGTCAAGGTCAGGAATAAAGTCAACACAGAACTCAATGACCTCTTCTGTTCCATAGCCCTTGGCGATGCTTCCTTCTGGGCGAGCACGGTTGTGAACATATTTCTTCAGGACTCCCATGAATCTCTCTAAGGGGAACATGTTGTGAAGGAACACAGGACCGAGAGTGAAAATCTCCTTGACTAGGTGAACTAGGAGGTGTGTCATAATATCAAAGAAGGAAGGAGGGAACACCAACTCAAAGCTGACGAGACATTGAACCACATCATTCTGTAGTTTAGCTAGATCAGTTGGATCAATTGCCTTCTGAGAAATTGCATTGAGGAATGCACATAGCTTCATGGTGGCTAGACGTACATTTGGAGGTAGAATTCCTCTTAATGCAACTGGAAGTAATTGCATCATGAGAACGTGACAGTCATGGGACTTTAAGTTACAGAATTTCTTCTCTAGCACATTTATAATACCCTTTATATTCGAGGAGAATCCAGATGGTACCTTGATGTTGTTTAAGCATTCAAACATGATTTCCTTCTCCTCTTTGCTTAGAGTGTAGCTAGCAGGATGTAAGTAATGGCGTCCATCATCTGTCTTCTCTGGATGCAGGTTGTCTCTTTCTCTCAAACAACGCAGGTCCTGTCGTGCTTCAAATGTGTCCTTAGGCTTTCCACACATACCCATAAAGCCTAGCAGGTTCACACAAAGATTCTTCATCAAGTGCATCACGTCGATCGAGCTGCGGACCTCTAAGACTTGCTAATAGGGTAGGTCCCAAAATATGGACTTCTTCTTCCACATGGGTGCGTGACCGTTAGCGTCGTTCGGAACAGGTTGGCTTCCATGTCCTTTTCCAAAGACGACTTTCACATCATTGACCATATCGAGTACATCCTCACCGGTTCGGTTGTGAGGCTTGGTCAGGTAGTCTGCCTTCCCTTTAAAATGCTTGCCTTTCTTTCTTGCGGGGTGATTTGCAGGAAGAAATCGACGATGGCCAAGGTACACGACCTTTCGACATTTTTTCAAGAATACACCTCTAATATCACCGAAGCAGTGTGTGCATGCATTATATCCCTTGTTTGACTGTCCTGAAAGATTACTTAGAGCAGGCCAATCATTGATTGTTACGAACAACAATGCTCGTAGATCAAAGTGTTCCTATTTGTACTCATCCCACACACGTACACCTTCTTTATTCCACAAAATGAGAAGTTCGTCAATAAGTGGTCTCAGGTACACATCGATGTCATTGCCAGGTTGCTTCAGGCCTTGGATGAGCACAGGCGTCATAATGAACTTCCGCTTCATGCATAACCAAGGAGGAATGTTGTAGATACTTAGAGTAACAGGCCAAGTGCTATGACTACTGTTCTGCTCTCCAAAAGGATTGATACCATCTGTACTTAAAGCAAACCTTAAGTTTCTTGCGTCATTTGCAAACTCCGGCAATTCTCTATCGATTGCTCTCCACTGGGACCCATCAGCAGGGTGTCTCAACATATTGTCTACCTTACGATCTTCTTTGTGCCATCGCAACAATTTTGCATGTTCTTTGTTTCTGAACAGACGTTTCAAGCGTGGTATTATAGGAGCATACCACATAACCTTGGCAGGGATTTTCTTCCGCGGACGTTCGCCCTCAACATCACCAGGGTCATCTCGCCTAATCTTATACCACGACGCATGGCATACCGGGCATGCATCCAATTTCTCGTACTCTTTGCCATGATATAGGATGTAGTCATTAGGACATGCATGTATCTTCTCTATTTCTAGCCCCATAGGACAGACAACTTGTTTTGCTTCATAGGTAGTGGCGGGCAATTCATTGTCCTTCGGAAGCATCTTCTTTTGGATTTTAGTAACTCTCCAAATCCCTTGTTAGATACACCATTCTTTGCCTTCCATTGCAGCAATTCTAGTGTGGTTCCCAACTTTTTCTGCCCTGCATCACAAGTTGGGTACAACAATTTCTTGTGATCTTCTAGCATCCGCTCGAACTTGATCTTCTCCTTTTCACTTTCACATTCTCTTTGTGCGTCACGAATGACCTGAGAAAGATCATCAGCCGGCTCATCTTCTGCGGCTACCTCTTCTTCAGCTTCTCCCATTGCAGTATCATTGAAGCACGCACCATTGGGAATAATATCATTGTCGTCCCATTGTTCTTCTTCACCTTCTTCCATTACAACACCGGTTTCTCCGTGCTTTGTCCAACAAATATAGTTTGGCATGAAACCTGACTTGAACAAGTGTGAATGAAGAGTCCTTGAGCAAGGATATTCCACCGTATTCTTACATATGGCACATGGGCAGCACATGAAACCATCGCGTTTGTTTGCCTCGGCCGCACGTAACAAAGAATGCACGCCGTCAATGAACTCTTGAGAGCGGCGATCAGCATTATACATCCAATGACGGCTCATCTGCATTACATGACATAAATACCATATTAAAACCTAGATCATAATTAATTATTTATACAACATGCGTGCCACCACAAAAGATACAAATTTATGAAAGCATCGCTACAATGTAGACAATCCCAACTACCACTAAAAGAACTAAAGCTAAAATACATTTCAGGAGCACAAGGATTTCGCGACCAATCTCCCGATTGTGCAACATCTTTGGGCTTCTTCGGCTGGATCACTGCCTCATTAGCCATCATATCTGCCTGTTGTGCAAGATATTTTTGCACGAGTTCAACATACTCTTCCTCCCAGTAGAAGCCTGAACATCATCCACTGCCATCCCACTGAAATTAAAACAAAAAATTAGAACTTTAATCACAACCATCATGAAAATAGGTATAAACTAACCATAATCATTAAATACGATAAAATAACTCACATTGCGATCCGGACACTTGTAGAAGATACGATCCTTGTTGGGACCCTCCTTCTTCACTCGGTACTCCATCACAATCTTCGTCTCATCACGACACTTGCCGCATGGAATGAGAGGGAGGCCTGGCCTAAGTCGCTTTGGAAACCCATGAGAGGCCGAGGACCCGGAAGCAGTTGTCATCTACTCTCTATACTCATTTTTTAATACAATATAAATTTCTCCTTTTATAAACAAATAAAATTAAGAAACTATAAAATTATCTAGATCTCTATACTCATTTTTAATACATTATAGCTCAAAAACATGTTTTAATAAATAACCATCCGTACTAGTTGACCTTGCTTACGTGATCATCTCGGCGAGCATTTCTCCACCGGACGGCACCGTACTTGGTCAAGAAAGAGCTCCGATTCTACGAGGAAGGGAACACGGTCTTCCACGACCGTTGCCGCTCTCCCTCGTAGAATCAAAGCTCCTCCTTGACGTCCGTTACCGCTCGGCAGAGAACATGCTCGCCGAGATGAACACGGTCCGCAAGTTCAACTAGTACGGATTTTCTATAATTTTCTAACTATTTTCTAAGTTTATATTTATATATACTATGTTTAGGTACGGTGATTGACAGACTACTGCGACGATATCGGGACATGTGAATAAATAACCATCCGTACTAGTTGACCTTGCTTACGTGATCATCTCGGCGAGCATTTCTCCACGGGACGGCACCGTACTTGGTCAAGGAAGAGCTCCGATTCTACGAGGAAGGGAACATGGTCTTCCACGACCGTTGTCGCTCTCCCTCGTAGAATCAAAGCTCCTCCTTGACGTCCGTTACTGCTCGGCAGAGAACATGCTCGCCGAGATGAACACGGTCTACAAGTTCAACTAGTACGGATTTTTTATAATTTTCTAACTATTTTCTAAGTTTATATTTATATATATACTGCATTTGGGTACGGTGATTGACAGACTACTGCGATGATATCGGGACATGTGAATAAATAATCATCCGTACTAGTTAAACTTGCTTACGTGATCATCTCGGCGAGCATTTCTCCACCAGACGGCACCGTACTTGGCCACGGAAGAGCTCCGATTCTACGAGGAAGGGAACACGGTCTTCCACGACCGTTGCCGCTCTCCCTCGTAGAATCAAAGCTCCTCCTTGACGTCCGTTACCGCTCGGCAGAGAACATGCTCGCCGAGCTGAACACGGTCCGCAAGTTCAACTATTACGGATTTACTATAATTTTCTAACTATTTTCTAAGTTTATATTTATATATACTTTAACCTTCTTTCATGTAAATATGCAAGCTTGAAGTGATTTTGAGCTCAAATTGCTTACAAATGAAAAAAACCACAATAAAGAACCATATATATATAGTGAACAAAATGGCATAAGACAATGGTGAAAAATGAGAGTATGAGATTGGTAACCTTTACAACTGAAAAATCGACGGAGGAATCGAAGAAATCGGCGGAGGAATTGAAGAATGGATGGAGGAACAATGGAGGGAGGGAGGAAGCAAGAACACTAGTGCAGTGAGCTTCAAAATGTGCTGAGCTCGGGCTCAGGGAGGAAGAAGGAGACGGCCGATATATAAAGGGAGAACATTTAGTCCCGGTTGGTAGCTCCAACCGGGACTAAAGGTAACTTTCCAACCCCGGGCGCAGCCACGGCCCGGGAGTAGACCTTTACTCCCGGTTGGATCCACCAACCGGGAGTAAAAGTATACATTTAGTCCCGGTTGGTGGCTCCAACCGGGACTAAAGGTCCCTGCCACCTCTGTCTGGCGCAGTAGCCATTGGGCAGGGACCTTTAGTCCCGGTTGGAGCCACGAACCGGGACTAAAAGTATTTCTAGTCCCGGGGGCAAAAAATTCCGGGACTAGAGCCCATTTTGGCCGAGGATCAAAGGTCTGTTCTCTACTAGTGGGTGAATTTCTAGCCACCCTTTTGTAAGCCTCCGTTGGGTCCCACTAACCAAGCTATCTCTGCAAATACATTTTCAGATATGGCTAGAAATTCGACCTCCCCAATGCCTTCAACAGAGATATCCTATCCCACACACCACACTCCATTGGTTATGCTTCTGCCACACACCACACTCCATTGGTTATGCTTCTGCGTTTTCTTCAGTTAGTTGATTCGTTCAAATTTGAATCTAACCGTGCAATATCTAACAATAATAATAAATGCATTAGGAGTAGCTTAAGTATACAGTTAACTCGACGACGATGTATCGATGACTCAGATCAAAACAACATCATTTATTTGTTTTGTTGACCTTGACTCTACTTTACTTACATTCTAGAGTTGCAGCTGCCATTATGTAAGTGCTCAATAACTAACGCCACAAAACACCAGTCTCCACTATGTAGATTGAATAATCATTATTGTCCCACAATGGCTGTAGCTAGGAAACCCTATTATATTGGAAGAGAAATGGAAGACGTATATAGTGCAAGACTCCTTGTTAGTGCAAATCCCTAGCCCGCTCTAGTAGTGGAAACGTGAAAACATCTATACTCATCAATTTTCAAAAATAAATGTCTCTACTACACACATGATTTTGAGCAACAAAGAACTCTTCTTGTAAAGACCGCTCATTCAAATGCAACTCTAAAAATGGTTTCCTAGCCGGTCCGCCTCTAGAAAATGGTTTTTTAGAGGCGGTTGAGATTTACAGCTGCCTCTAAAAATGCTCCTATCTTTAGGGCATGTTTGAATTCACACTAGGCTGGATATCGAGGCAGCTCGGCTCGTTATGGCTCGGCTCGGCTCGTTATAGAGCCCGAGCTAGCTTGTTTGGCTCATGAGCCGAAGCACAAAAACACGGTACATAGATATTATAACCGCAAGTTTGCAATAAACACATCACATGTATATTTAAAATGGAATAAACAATATATATATAAATTTTAGACTCGTCTCGTGTGAACATGATGCCGTGGGGTAGGCTGGTGGGGTGACTGGGTGGGGCCATGGGGTCTATTGGTCTAGGGTTTTAGTGTTTAATTGTGTTGGGCCATACACGGAGGGATATATAGACTTCTTAAAGTTGTATTGGGCTAGATCGAGGGATATGTGGACCGATTACAGTTGTTGTCATGTGAATTACCTGGCTCGTTTTAACTCATGAGCGGCTCGAGCTAGCTTCTTAATTAACTGAGCTTTCCCGTTAATTAAAAATTCAAACATCCGAGCTCGTGCCGAGCCACCAACAAGCGAGTCGAGTGAGCTACCGAGTTACAAGTTTTTCGTCGTCCAGGCCTAAGCCACACTCTTCTAAACTTTAGAGCTCTAGAAACTTTAGAGCACTTTAGCTCAGTTTTGAGATCTAAAGCTCACATAGATCTAATCGGAGGTGAGCTAAAGTTTAGAGCTAATTTTAGACGACATGTTTGGAGACTACCGCTCTAATATTTAGAGCTGCAAAGTTAGAGGAGGGATAAAAAAGGTCCTCAGAGGCGGGTGCATCTAGAGCTGTCTCACAATAAAATTCATAATTGTCTGTGCCGATCAAGATGGATTAATTGATTAACTTGGTTATATATAAGAGCTAGAACGAAAAGAGTTGGATGTTACGCGCATGCGCTACCAATGCTTGCTCAAGTGCCATTCTGCCAACCGATCCGTGACCTGGCCGTAGATGACCTGGTGGTGAACCATTGGGAAGTCACGTATATATACTATATCCGGTACGAAAATGGCACGGTCCAAGTCGTCCGCTCTCGAATGCATGCATGAGTCAGGCTTGCTAATTTAAGCACGCGGCCGGAGTCAAGCTTTGCTGCTAGCAAATCGTGCTATTAGCTGTGTTTTCTGTGTCTGTGCCTCTAACTCTCTCTCTATGTAACATCCTAAAATTTGCAACATTTTGAAAATAGGTGTGGATTTATTTATGCATTAGTGTGCGCATGTAACATAGAAAAATAATAAATTTTATCAAATTAAAATCAAATATAAGGTTTACCTACATGTTTATGCATTCATGCTGCTGCATATTATTTTTGTATTGTGTGGTTTGAAATCAGATTTCAAATTGATTTGAATTTACATTCAAAAGTTGTTTGGTAATTAGTTTGGAAAATGGAAAAGGATTTCATTTCTCATCCTTGCTTCCGGCCCGTTGGCACAAGCGCTGGCCTAGTTTCGGCCGCACAGTACTATCTCTCCGCAGGCCGGCCGTCCCTTCCCTCCCTCTCTTGGGCCGCTGCTCTCCTTGTTTTTTTTTCGCATGGCCCAACAAAGTAAGCCAACAGGCTGGCCTGCGTCGTTCTCCTACCGCGCCTGAGCCGCTGTCAGCCAGGTTCCGCGTGTCATCGCCTTCCTCCGCGCATGACCGGGACGGACTCCGCTGTTACCACAGCTGCCGAATCCGCGCCGCCCACGCTCCCTCCTTGTCTTGTGCCCCAAGTTGTTCCTGGCCATAAAAACCGGTTGTCTGCATCGTGCCGCGGCCCGTCCCAAGCTTCGAAGCTGCCTCGCCTCGTCTCGAGCTCGCAGCGCAGCCGCTAGCCCTAGCCGCAGCCGAGGCCGTGCGCCATTTCCATCCGCTGTCGCCCGCTGTAAGCTGCGTTGGTGAGTTCACCGTTTTCTTCTATTGCTCCCTGTGCGTTCCGTTCGGTTTATGATGGCCGGTAGTGTCGTATTGCCGAACGCCAGCGAGGTCTTCCGCTTCCGGCCATGGCGCTGCCGCGCTGGCTTCATCTCCGGCCAGCAGGCTCTCTCTCTCTCCCCTCGGATCTGATCTCAGCTGTCCAATTCAGATTCAACGGCCGACAGAGCCCGATACCCCTTCGCAGCGAAATTTACAAAAAAGGCTTTTACAATTAATTAGATCTTAACCGGCCATCCCAGAACTTTTGTTAAAGCGCCCCTGTTTTTTGTTCAAATTGTGGCCGTAGTCCCTAGTTCAGTTTAAAATCAGATTTTAATTATTTTAAATTCAAAAATCGAGTTTCATCTATTTACAAAACTGCCACTACCTTCTATAGGCCATAAAATCTCTATTTTAACTCTGATTTTGTCTGTTCAACTTACGTTAGGTTCATAATTCCATAATCTACATGTTTATACTACCGTTAGGTATGTTTTCAACTTTTAAAATTCAAGGTTAGAATTAATCTATTATTTTACTAAAGGAAATCTTGTTTAATTCATAACTTCTTCGTTTTAGCTTCGATTTTTGTGATCTTCACGTCTGTGTGTTCGTAGTGAGACGTAGATTCGTTTTACAACATTTTCATCTTGATTTTATGTTGATTGGTGTACTGTTCTAATCTATAGTTTTTGTTTGCTATGCATGATTGCTTCTGGATGCTTGTATGTTGCTATGATTATCGAGTATAGATGGTGAGCAATTCGTGGGTGAACAAGAGTACTACTTTGACGAGCAGGATCAGTAGAGGCATTTTGTTCAAGGCAAGTATAGCATAGGATTATCCTTATTTCTTATCAACTTTAATACATTTAATTCATTTTGCATGTGTCACCTTGATAGAGATTCCCTAGAATTGAACTTATACCTTGTCTCGTATGGGATATGCATTGGGTAGCTTTGCTAGCACTCAATTAAATCATGATCTTGTAACTTAACCAATGGTATATGCAATAAATATTAAAACATGGCTTTTTAGCAACTTGGAAACAGGGGGCTGGAGTGATCATCTGGGACTTACACTACAGCGGTAAGGGCTATATGGCTCTGGCTTTAGCTCAGTGTGAGGACATTTTCTAGCTTGTTAGTGGTTACCTTTATTGGCGTAAGAATGGCTTGACGAATCGGGTATAGGACAGCCTCTACTCTTATGTGTATAGCCACGATGGAATTGTGCCATTTGACAGGGGTTCCTATATATGTTTGCCGAATGAATCTAATGGCCCTAACTAGCTAGAAGAACCTTTGAAAGGCTTCATAGTGAACCTTGCCTGCTTACCTTGAAAGTGTTTTGGAAGTAATTAACCCGGGCATTTGGGTATCATGACTCACAATGAAAGTGTACAACCTCTTCCGAGTGTAAAACTGATATATCAGTCGTGCTCACGGTCACGAGCGGCCTTGGAACCCTTATGAAATAGATAATCACTAATAATTATTTGTTTATGCTATTCATTATTCATGTTTACATTGATCATGCGTTTTACTTTGGGATTGAAACAACTTGTTGCTACTCATCTGGTAAAATTGTGACAACTAAAAGCTAAGTGTTGTTAAACCTGTGTCAAGCCTTTTAAGCCTTATGAACCCCATATTACACTTGTTGAGTACAACAGGTACTTACACTTGTTTATTTTCATTGTTTGGATAAAAATCCCGGATGGGTAACAGATGGCTATGGCAATGATGACTTTTCTTAGGATTACTAGACTTGTGGTCAACCAGTTGACGTCCCTGTGATATGGAGCTTCCATAAGAGATTTTTGTTATACTTCTGCTACGTTTATGTGAAGACTATGTCTTATTATTTGTGATGTAATAAACACTTGTGATGATACTATTTATAGTTTATCGGCTTATGTGTGTGACTGATCTCGCGCACATAAGATTATGCATCACATTTTATCTTAAAATCGGGCGTGACACTCTCTATATATATGTCTTCTCGATCTGTAGTTTGTATGATTAATGACCACTACTTTAATTTTCCCTCCTCATCACTTCGGCGATTGATCGATATCAGCATGCCGCTCAGCAACAAGAAGTTCCATGTCTCCACCAAGAGGTCGCCGCCCGTTGTCCTTGGTGTTATTTTGCTTCTTCTTCTTGCGGTCTGCAGCGATGACATCAGCGGCGGCGGCCTTGTCTTCCTGCTGGCAACTGCTTCACTAGGCAAATCCGGAAGCAACGGAATCAGCGGCCATAGTAAGTGTCCACGGCCAGCCACATGAGGTCAACCGATTACCTACACACATTATGCGGGTATATCTATTTGCATTAGTTGCTATAAGTCACTCCAAATTTTTTGAAGAGTCAAAACATATCAAGTTTGACCAAAATTATAGACAAAATTACAAAGATTTATGACATTAAATAAGTATATTATGAAAATATAATTAATAAATAAACTAATTATACTTATCCTCTTAATGAAAAATGGGTGCAAACCCGCCTCATGAAAATAAATAAATAAATGTTATTATTTTACTATATAAATTTTGTCGAACTTAACATATTTGACTCTACAAGAAAGTTGGAACAACTTGTAATTTGGAACGGTTGGAGTAACTTATAGCACATCCACAGAAAAAGGAAAGTATATTATTATATATGAGTAGTTTATTTAGACTGAAGGAGATTGTTGTGCCATCTTTTGTTAACGCAAATCATGCCAAGGGAACCGGTCCTCCGAATCCCCACACTTACTCTACCAACCCGCAGGTTCGGAACGAACATCATTTAGCAGCGAGCTCTAAGTTTTGCGTCGTACAGTCATGGGATCCGCATTGCCCGAAACGACAAGGCGGCCCCGGGTGGGTATGCATCAATGATTGATGGTCCCACGAGAAGCGAGCGGGCGATCCCGCCGACGACAGCCCATCATCGATTAGCTCGTGTAACACCCTAAAATTTGCATAATTTTGAAATAGAGGAAAATGATTAATTATGCATTTTTGTGAGCATTTCAATTTAAGAAAATAATAATTTTGTTAAAAATAAAATCAAATAAATGTCAACAAACATGTATGTGCATTCATGTTGTTGCATGATATTTTGTATTGCTTGGTTTGAAGTCGGATTTCAAATTGAGTTGAATTTGCATTTTGAAATTGCTTTGGAAAAATTGGAAAAGGAAAATGAATTTCCCTTTCTCCCCTTCCTTTCAGCCTGGTTGGCCTGCTTCTGCGCTGTAGCCTGCTCCGGTTCCAGAGCTGGCCCATCTCCCTCGGCCTGCTTCCAGCGCCGGCCGCTTCACTCCTTCCCGCGGCCCGCTTTTCTACCAGCTCATGCCGGAGCCCAGCACCGGTCCAAGTCCCTCCCGCGCCTGCTCCGCACGGCCCAGCAGCGCTGGCCCGTCTTCGCCACCAGCCCAGCCGTGCCTGCGTGTTCTCTCCATCCCGCTGACCGCCCTGGCCCACCGGTCAGGGTTATCCTCTTCCTCGCATCCTGTTCTAGTCGAAGACTACGCCGATGCCGTCTGTGTCCGCTTCCTCTACGCCACGGTGCTGCACCGCCCAAGTCCCCATGCCTCTTAAATAGTCGCTCGAGCCTGTGCCGCCTCCCTATCCCACCTTGTAGCAAGATTTTTGTCCTTGCGTGAGCTCGTAGCCGCCTAGCCCTAACCGCCGCTGTTGCCGTCCGCTTCGTCGAGCGCCACACAGCCGTCGTCGTTTCCCGCTCGCTTCTCTCAGTTTCGGAGAGTTCCCCACCCTCTCCTCTCTCTCCCAGACTTTTCCGTTCGAAAAAACCAAGCACCGTAGCCTCTTAACCAACGTCGCCGGCATGCTCCCTTTATTCGGCCATGGCGCCGCCGCCAATCACCTCGCCGCCGGCCACCTACATCCACCCGATTCAATCTCGGTTGTCCAGATCTAATCCAGTGGCCGCGGATGGCCGATACCCCTTCGCTGCGAGTTTTGCAAAAACACCCTTACAATTATCTGAAACTTAACCTGCAGTCCAAAGCGTCGTTTCAGATTTTTTTTTCTTCTTTAGAAAGCGTACTTTGGTTCAGGTTAGATCTAAAATACGTTTTCAGCTATTTACAGATTTGCCACTAGATTTGTTTTAACCATAAAATCTCCGTTTTAACTCTGATTTGATCGGTTCAAGTTGGGTTAGGTTCGTAATTAAGTAATCTACATGTTCATACTACTGTTAAGCATGTTTTCAACTTTTAAAATTCAAGGTTAGATTTAATCTATTATTTTACCTATAGGAAATCTTGTTTAATTCATAACTTCTTCGTTTTAGCTCCGATTTTTGTGATTTCGCAGTCTGTGTGTTCGTAGCAAGACGTAGTTTCATTTTCCAAACTTTTCATCTTGGTTTTATGCTATTGGTGTACTGTTCTAATCTATAGCTTTTGTTTGCTATGCATGATTGCTTCTGGATGCTTATATGTTGCTGTGATTATCGAGTATAGACGGTGAGCAATTCGTGGGAGATCAAGGGTACTTCTTTGATGAGCTAGATCAGTAGGAGTATTTTGTTCAAGGCAAGTATAGCATGGGATCATCCTTGTTTCCTATTCACTTTAATACATTAAATTCATGTTGCATGTGTCACCTCGATAGGGATTCCCTAGAATTGAACTTATACATTGTCACCTACGGGATATGCATTGGGTAGCTTTGCTAGTGCTCAATTAAACTATGATCTTGTAACTTGACTAATGGTATATGCAATAAACATTAAAATATGACTTTTTACCAACTTGGAAACAGGGGGCTGGAGTATTTAGCTACTTTTCTAAATGCTTCAGATTCCTCTCTCTAATGACTTATCTGTAAGGGATCATCCGGGACTTACAGTACAGCTATGAGGGCTATATGGCTCTGGCTTTAGCTCAGTATGAGGACCTTTTCTAGCTTGTTAGAGGTTACCTTTTTGGCGTAAGAATGGCTTAACGAATCGGGTATAGTGCGGCCTCTGTTCCCATGAGTATAGGCTGCGCGTCATTGTGCCATTGGGAAGGGGGGGCTCTATATCTATTTGTCGAGTGAATCTAATGACCCTAACTTGTTAGACGAACCTTTGAAAGGCTTCATAGTGAACCCTGCCGACCTTCCTTGGTAGTGGGTTAAGAGGCTCGCGACCTCGGGCGAAAGGGTAAATCATGACTCATAGTGAAGTGTACAACCTCTGTAGAGTATAAAACTAGGTATATCAGCCCTGCTCACGATCACGAGCGGCCTTGGAACATTTATGGAATAGATGAAGACTAAGAATTATCTATTTATGCTATTCATTATTCTCGTTTACATTGATCATGTGTTATGCTTCGGGATTGGACCAACTTGTTGCTACTCTTATGCTAAAATTGTGACAACTAAAAGCTGAATGTGTTAAACCTGTGTCAAGCCTTTTGAGCCTCATGAACCCCCATGTTACACTTGTTGAGTATGACATGTACTTATGCTTGTTTATTTTCAATATTTGGATAAAAATCCCGGATGGGTAACAGACGGCTATGGTAATGTCGACTTTCTTGAGGACTACTAGACTTGTGGTCAACCAGTCGACATCCCTGTGAAATTGAGCTTCCGCGAGAGATCTTTTCTTTGATACTTCCACTACATTTATGTGAAGACTCTGTCTTATTATTCGTGATGTAATAAACACTTGTGATGATACTATTCATAATTTGTCGACTTATGTGTGTGACTAATCTCTGGGCGCACATAAGATTTTGCATCCCATTTTATCCTTAAAATTGGGTGTGACAGATTGGTATCGGAGTTGTGATGACTGTAGGACGCAAGCCTAGTTAGCAATGGTCGTTTTAGCTTTGTTTGCTTCACTTATTTCATGCTTTCCATCTCACCCTTGTATTTGCTAAAGTTTTATACTTCTTTTGCCTCACTCTGTTATGAAAATTTTTTCTTCTACTATGACTGAATCTAATTCTATAGATGCCTCGTTCCAACAAGACCGCCCGCATTAGCTATAGAGGACCATGCTTCACTAAAGGAAATCAACCCCTAGGTGTGGGGTGGACCAAGGAGTTCTATTTCAAGCATGGGATGACACGGCCTACTTTCATTCCCTACTCATGACAGTGCTTGTATGCTACTACCCCGACTTGTGTCCCTTTGTGCAATATCGTTGCACCGAGTACCGACACCCCATGAAGCTACATATTGGAAGACAAACTTGTTTGTCACTGGTTGGGATGAAGCTAAGAAGGCTCGCAAATGGGTTGCAAGGCAGCTTGATGAGTATACACTACTACAGAAATGTTTTCTGCGGTGGGCAAATTTGCTTTTGCGCAGCGGGCAAACGCGTCCGCCAACGTGAAAAGGTCACGGTAAATCGTGGCCTTCCCGCGGCGGGCCGCTTTGCCCGCTACTGTTAATCGATTTCCCACGGCGGGCACGTTAGGATGCCCGCCGCGGTTAAACGTTTAAAAAAAAACAAAAAAAACCTAGGAACCCGCCGGTGAGCCCATTCTCGAGCCCACCGATGAGCCCATTCACAACCCAATACTGGATCTACCACCGGGGAGGTCATCCTCGCAGGATCTGCGCCATTGCGCGCGACCTTGCTCGATGCTGCGTTGTGGAGACCCCGGTGGAGCCCGCTGCCGCTGAATCCACCCGCGTCGGGGCCGAATCCGCCGTGCCGGAGCTCGCCGCCACCGGAGCTCATCGCCACAGACCCGCTCTGAACAGAACCACCAATAACATCGCGATTTTGCTAGATCTAGAAACCGAAGCAAAACAACGCGTCAGATCAGCAACAACACCGCAGATCAGCGCACGTGATGCTTGACCACCAACACAACAACAAGAATCTTGCGATCAAGGACTAACCGGTGCCGGATCCAAGGCTTCATGCACGCGGGTTTGTTGTATCCCCCATGCTCAGATCCACGTGCTCCCAGCTCGATTCAAGCCGTAAGACGCCGAATCTAGCAATCAGATCAGAGCCTGCGCAACATGAAGCAAATGGGATTTTCTGGTAAATCAAAACAAACGTAGCTCACCGAGGGCGCGCGAGGTAACGAGTCAGGGAGCATGGCAATCCTGGACATGGACGAGAGGAGAGGTTGCGTGCAGGAGAGGTTGCGTGCCGGAGCTCCACCCGGGCCGCCACGTCGCCTCCTTGAGGGCAAGAGAGCGGGGAGCTCCACTCGGGCCTGTGCCACCGATGAGAGAGGGGAGGCGAGTGGAGAGAGGGGCGGCGCGGACAATTGAGTGAGGGAGCTGAGTGTTGTGAGGCTCAAACCCTAACTCCTCTCCTTTTATATAAACCTGGTAATGGGCTTCGAGCTGGGCCTGATGGGCCTGGCCTTTTTCCGTGGAGGGCTTTTAACGTTGCCTGCTGCGGTAAATCGATTTTCTGCAGCGGGCACCTTAAGATGCCCGCCGTGGAAAATAGGTATTTTCCGCGGCGGGCATCTTAAGGTGCCCGCTGCAGAAAATCGATTTACCATGGCGGGCAAAAGTGCCCGCCACGGTAAATAAAAAATGTCCGCCGCGGTAAATAGTGGGATTTACCGCGGCGGATACAAATAGGAGCCCGCCACGGAGTGCAAAAGTGCAATGCTGCGCAAAATCGTTTCTGTAGTAGTGATAGGACCCAGCTCAAGATGCCCAAGATCTATGAGAAGCTACCCACAGTTTGTCACCATAAGAGTTTAGAGTCCCTTATGTAATAAAGACGTTAGTAGTACGGGTCAAGTAGAGTTAAGTTGAGTCTAGAAGTGTGGTGTGAACTTTGGTGTGCCTAGTTGATTTGTTATTATGTTTATGTGTGAGTTGAATTTTTGTAATGAGTATTGGAACTTTGTGGGCATGCCCGCAAGTTCCATAGTTAAGAATATTAAAGTTTGGGTCAATAAATAAATAGTTAGGTTTGGTGTATCTTGTTCTCTCGGAATCTGTTTTTCGGAGCAGTCTGCACTTATCTTAATGCCAATTGAAATCCACTAGACCAAAAATTATGAATTTTTTATGGGAATAACTATACTTAAGTATCTTTCCAATGACTCTAGAATCACCCTCATATCTGATCTGGTTTATGAGATATCGCTGTTTCAAGATAAAGTTTCTGCGCAGTCTGGAATCTAGAACAGTTTCGGTTGTATCCAGATTTTGAGTAAACTAACGATAGAATCTGGAAATGTGGTTTGAATAAAAGTTGTAGATAATTTCTTAATCTTTCCAAACATATAAAGTACATATCTTTTGGATATCTGGAACTCAATATATAACTGTTTTACCGAGCTACTGATGTTGGAACTCGTCCAGAAAATCTTCAGAATGTACTCAAACTTGGAAAACTCTAAATTTTGAATATGTCTGTTGGATATCAGATGTCTGGAAGAGGAAGAGGCCAAGGTCATGGAGGTGTTCCCCACATCCACCACCACCACAGCTAATGACTATTGAGCAACTTCTGGTAGTATAGACATAGATTATGCAAGTTCTGGTGTAAAATCAGCAGAATCAACCAATTGGTGGAGCAACGCGTGACAAGCATGGTGAATTCTTGAAGGGTCATCCCCTGGTGTTTTCTCATGCCACTGATCCACTGGAAGTAGATGATTGGCTTTGTGCAGTGGAAAAGCAACTCAACATAGCGTAGTGCGATGACCAGTAGAAGGTGTTGTACACGTCAGGACAACTTCAGGGAGAAGCTCAAGACTGGTGGGAGGTATTCGAGTATATACGTCCCACTAATGCTCCTCCTATCACCTGGTAGGAATTTAGAAAGAATTTCAGATCCTACCATATACTTGAAGGATTGATAGAGCTGAAGTAGGAGGAATTCCGAGCTCTGAAACAGGGATTTATGTCTGTGGTTGAGTATCATGAAAAATTTGCTCAGTTGTCATGTTACGCCCCAAAGGAGGTGGCTGATGATGCTGATAAGAAATGCCGTTTCCTCAAGGGTTGTATGATGGTCTGCAACTCCAGCTTATGTCCAATACATACCCCAATTTCTAGACACTTGTGAATCACGCAATTGTTATTGATAATAAGTGCAAAGAGATGGAGGCCAAGAAGAGGAGGCTTCAGGGGTAGGCCTCTGGAAGTAATACTTGTCCACACACCAACCCTTAGCAAGGCTTCTAGCAGAGGTTCCAAGGACCACCTAATCAGTGGAATTGTGGGCAGTACCCTCACCGCAACCCGAACCAGCAGCAAAATGGCAATCAACGTCCCTAGCAGCAGAGTGGTCAGCAGACACCATGACAGGGAGCACCTAACAATACTCCTATGAAGACAAGTGCCCCTAGCACTCCCAACAAGAGTTTCTGCTGTGGTAAAGAGGGTCACCTATCTTATAATTGCCCTGAGAAGCTGAATCAGCAGACCCCACAGAGGCAGAATAGTTATCAGAAGCCAGCACCCAACATAGGCAAGGTGAACCATGTGTCTACCGAGACGGTGCTTGCAGAACTAGAGGTTATGCTCGGTACGTTCGATGTCAATTCAACCCCTGCCACTATTCTTTTTTATTCTGGAGCTTCGCATTCATTCATATCGCAAACATTTGTTAGAAATAATAGCATCCCCTTATGTGCCATGAAAGATCCTATATTAGTAAACTCACCAGGAGATAATATGCAAGCTTCCTATCATTGTCTTTCTACTAGTCTATCCTTAAGGGGGGTAGAGTTCAAAGTGAGCCCCATTGTGTTGAGAACATCTGGTATTGATGTGATTTTGGGTATGGACTGGATGATGCAACAACAAGTAGTGATTCTGTGTAAGAAGAAGGTGGTTGTTGTGATCGCACCAAATGGGGAAAGAATTAGTGTTGATGTTCTAGTGCAGAAGCAGCCGACAGCCACAGTGAACCAGATTGATGATAACATCAACAAGGAGGACCTAGTGGTGGATGAATTTCCAGATGTGTTCCCTGATGATTTGCCAAGTATGCCACCTGACCGTGACATTGAGTTTATTATTGAATTATTACCTAGAACTGCACCTATAGCTAAGTGTCCATATAGAATCGGGGTTAACGAACTAGATGAACTTAAGAAACAAATAAAGGAGTTATAGGAGAAAGGTTTCATTCGTCCTAGTTCATCACCTTGGGGAGCACCGGTTATATTTGTTGACAAGAATGATGGTACTTAGAGGATATGTGTTGATTATTGGTCACTCAATGAGGTTACTATAAAGAACAAGTATCCGTTGCCTAGAATTAATGATTTGTTTTATTAGTTGAGAGTGCATGTGTTTTCTCTAAGATTGATCTTCGTTCTGGCTATCATTAGTTGAAGATTCGTACAACTGACAAACCCAAGACAACTTTTACTACAAGGTATGGTTTGTACGAGTACACCATTATGTCCTTTGGTTTGACCAATGCACCTACCTACTTTATGTACTTCATGAATAAGGTATTCATGGAGTTCCTGGATAAGTTTGTGGTGGTATTTATCGATGATATATTGGTATTCTCCAAAATGGAAGAAGAGCACCCTGAACATCTAAGGTTGGTCCTGCAAAAGCTCAGAGAACACAAGTTGTATGCTAATCGAAGAAAGTGTGAATTCTGGTTGAAGAAAGTTTCTTTCCTAGGCCATGTCTTTAATGGGGGAATCACAGTAGATCCAAGCAAGGTGAAAGATGTACTGAATTGGAAACCACCAACCATTGTGGGAGAGATTTAGAGTTTCTTGGGATTGGCTGGATACTATAGAAGGTTCATAGAAGGTTTCTCTAAACTTACCAAGCCTATGACAGCTTTGTTGGAGAAAAATACCAAATTTGTGTGGTCCGAGAAATGTCAGGCTAACTTTGAAGAATTGAAGAAGAGATTGACTACAACCCCAGTATTAGTTTTGCCAGATTTGAGCAAGAGTTTTTCAATCTATTGTGATGCATCTCGTCAAGGTCTTGGATGTGTTCTTATGCAAGATGGAAGAGTAATGGCCTATGCTTCCCGATAGTTGAGAAAGCATGAGTTAAACTATCCTACTAATGATTTGGAGTAGCAGCTGTGGTTCATGCTTTGAAGATATGGATGCACTATCTCATTGGACACAAGAGTGACATCTATATTGATCACAAGAGTCTAAAGTACATTTTCACTCAGATAGATCTGAATATGAGACAGCGTCGATGGTTAGAGTTGATCAAAGATTATGAACTGGAGGTACACCATCATCCTGGAAAGGCAAATGTTGTTGCCGATGCTCTTAGCAGGAAGAGTTATGCCAATGAGGTGCAAGTGGCACCTATGTCAAGTGAGTTGTGTGCTGAATTCAAGCGACTAAATTTGGGCTTCGTTATCAATGCAGTGGAGTTGGAGTTGGATCCTAAATTGGAGCTCCCTTTGTTCGGCCATGGCACCGCCGCCAATCTCCTCGCCGTCGGCCACGTACATCTGCCCAATTCAATCTCGGTCATCTAGATCTAATCCAGCGGCCGCGGATGGCCGATACCCCTTCGCTGCGAGTTTTGCAAAAACACCCTTACAATTATCTGAGACTTAACCTGCAATCCAAAGCGTCATTTCAGATTTTGTTTTCTTCTTTAGAAAACGTACTTTGGTTTGGTTAGATCTAAAATACGTTTTCAGCTATTTACAGATTTGCCACTAGATTTGTTTTAGCCATAAAATCTCTGTTTTAACTCCGATTTGATCGGTTCAAGTTGTGTTAGGTTTGTAATTAAGTAATCTACATGTTCATACTACTGTTAAGCATGTTTTCAACTTTTAAACTTTGAGGTTAGATTTAATCTATTATTTTAATATAGGAAATCTTGTTTAATTCATAACTTCTTCATTTTAAATCCAATTTTTGTGATCTTCGTGTTTGTGTGTTCGTAGAAAGACGTAGATTCATTTTCCAAACTTTTCATCTTGGTTTTATGCTGTTGGTGTACTGTTTTAATCTATAGCTTTTGTTTGCTATGCATGATTGCTTCTGGATGTTATATGTTGCTGTGATTATCGAGTATAGATGGTGTGCAATTCATGGGAGATCAAGGGTACTACTTTAACGAGTAGGATAAGCAGGAGTACTTTGTTCAAGGCAAGTATAGCATGGGATCATCCTTGTTTCCTATTTGCTTTAATACATTAAATTCATGTTGCATGTGTCATCTAGATAGGAATTCCCTAGAATTGAACTTATACCTTGTCACCTACGGGATATGCATTGGGTAGCTTTGCTAGTGCTCAATTAAACCATGATCTTGTAACTTGACTAATGGTATATGCAATAAACATTAAAATATGACTTTTTAGCAGCTTGGAAATAGGGGGCTGGAGTATTTAGATTCCTCTCCCTAAGGACTTATCTGTAAGTGATCATCCGAAACTTATAGTATAGCTGTGAGGGCTATATGGCTCTGACCTTAGCTCAGTATGAGGACCTTTTCTAGCTTGTTAGAGGTTACCTTTATTGGCGTAAGAATGGCTTGACGAATTGGGTATAGTGCGGCCTCTGTCCCCATGAGTATAGGCTATGCATCATTGTGCCATCGGGAAGGGGGGCTCTATATCTGTTTGCGGAGTGAATCTAATGGCCCTAACTTGTTAGGCGAACCTTTCAAAAGCTTCATAGTGAACCCTGCCGACCTTCCTTGGTAGTGGGTTAAGAGGCTCGCGACCTCGGGCGAAAGGGTAAATCACAACTCACAGTGAAAGTGTACAACCTCTGCAGAGTGTAAAACTGGTATATCAACCGTGCTCACGGTCATGAGCGGCCTTAGAACATTTACGGAATAGATGAACACAAAGAATTATCTGTTTATGCTATTCATTATTCTCGTTACATTGATCATGTGTTATGCTTTCGGACTGAACCGACTTGTTGCTACTCTTATGCTAAAATTGTGACACCTAAAAGTTGAATGCTGTTAAACCTATGTCAAGCCTTTTGAGCCTCATGAACCCCCATGTTACACTTGTTGAGTACGACATGTACTTACGCTTGTTTATTTTCATCATTTGGATAAAAATCCCAGATGGGTAACAAACGGCTATGGTAATGACAACGTTCCTGAGTACTCCTAGACTTGTGGTCAACTAGTCGACGTCCCTGTGAAATGGAGCTTCCGCGAGATATCTTTTCTTTGATACTTCCGCTATATTTATGTGAAGACTCTGTCTTATTATTCGTGATGTAATAAACACTTGTGATGATACTATTCATAATTTGTTGGCTTATGTATGTGACTGATCTCTGGGCACACATAAGATTTTGCATCCCATTTTATCCTTAAAATTGGATGTGACAACTTGATCCAACCGTCTATAGTTTTCTACCACGTGTCCTTTCTAGTATCAGCGGAAAATGGTTAAATTTTTTCCTAAATAAACGACCATTACTCACTCCTCATGTCTATGTTTGTGAATAAGTTTGCACTGCTAGCTGTGTTCCTTGCCTCAAGATCTACAAAACTAGGTTTCATATTGGATACTGTATGTGTTTAAACTTATATGCATAGAATTGAAATATATTATTTGTAACTAATGTACAAGCTGTATATGTAGCAGCTTATATATGTAACCTTTTATAGATAATTAACAAATTGTGATGTGTGCTTAGTATAACATTAATTACTCCCCCTATTCCTAAATAAATAGATTTCTAGAGTTGTCTTATGTCAAACTTTTGAAAAAAAGGCAAGATTTATGACATCAAATTGGTATCATTAGATATACCTAGAATATATTATCATAATATGCTCAGTTTATGTTATAGATGTTATTAGTCTTTCTGATACAGTTAGTTAAACTTAAGATATTTTTGACTTGCATGGATTCTAGAAATTGATTTATTTGGGGACAGAGGGAGTATTGTCTATAGACAATGATATGATAGTTCCTACTTCAATAACTTTTGCTGGCGCCCCTCATGTCACATTGATGTGATACGTGTAAAAATGTGCTAGAGAATTTGCATCTGTGACGTGAAGATATCAAACACGTCAGAATTACGCTTCTGTCATGACTCTCACCAGAGACACGTTTTTAACAAAATGTGCCTTTGAAGTAGGATCATCAGAGACGTGGATTGCTAAAATGTGTCTATGGTAAGACCCTTCTGAGACATATTTTAGCTATCCGCATCTTCTCTGAGGAATTACAAAAACAAAACAAAAGAAGAATAATCTCAATGCCAAGGCTAGGAAAACAAATATTAGTAGTAAACAAATATAAGATTACACATGCAGATTTGGACACACTGGATTCATTGACGGTAGCTACAAGTACTTATCTATAACATACAAACGTATATCAATAAATGACTACCATGCATCGACAAACAAAATACGAACTTGATCTGTATGGCAAAACTTTTCGTCCTCCTTTTATACTGGGCTGCATTCTAAAACAAAGGAGGAAAATTACCCCATTAGTTCTAATTGATCACATACATGCGCAACTACACACAGCACTGATATAGTGATATACATATGCATCAACAAATTTTCAGATAACTCCTGATTTGGTCTATGAAGGTTCAAGTGAATTTCAATGTTCATATGCAGTGAAGTACACAAAGAAATATGTCAAATCACACCCATATGGCTAACCATACAAGGAGAGAGCATGCAAAAATGCAAATAAAATTAAAAGATGGCGTACTTGTATGCAAATATATGATACAACAAATACTTGCTGAGACATGTGAATATACATGCAGAATCAATGTGTACGAGCATAGCTCCTTAGTAATCTGTCTCCCTTGTGTGTCCATTTTATGCTTTAAGTAGGCACCCATTCCTGTTTGACCTGTTGCAAAATTCCAACAAAAATGTTGAAGACAAGTTAATCAATAAACATATGCTAAGGTCATATGGTCTAGAAAAGAAAATCAATATATGAATGTTCAGCTAAGAAAAATAATTGTACCTCTCAAAAAAGATGAAAACAATAATAATAGCTAGTGAAACATGTATGCCTTTCCTTAATTCTTAACACACATACAAACTAAAGAAATTCAGGGTTGCTTGGTTCAGTTGAGGGCTATCAAAAAGCTGTTGTGAGCTATGAGATGTAGAAAAAAAGCTACTATACACTACTACAGAATGTTACTGTAGGGGCGGCTCTAGAGCCTCTATAGGGGCGGCTGCACCAGCGGCCCTTCCTAGGGTGTTCCTACAGAGGGTGCCTCTGTAGGGGCGGTTTCCTAACCGCCCCTGCAGTGCCCTCTGTAGGGGCGGCTGGTGTTTTCCGCCGCCCCTACAGTTCCCTCTGTAAGGGCGGCTGGTAATATCAGCCGCCCCTGTAGTGTACTTCTTTAAGGGCGGCTGTATCACCAGCCGCCCCTGCTGTGTGTATTTGCAAGGGCGGTTCAATCAAGAAGCGCCCCTACAGTGGATTTTCCAGCAAAAAAATAATTCAAATTCAAATCTGACCACATTTATATATATAATTCAAATTTGAATCTGACCGCCACAAATATACATATATACATCCATAAACACAAGACCATCATCACAAATCATAATTCACAAAAGTCCATCATTACAACATAGTCCATTATGAAGTCCATCATTACAACATAGTCCATTAAGATATCCACAAGTCCACATGCAAAACAAAGTCCAAACCGTTTCAAAGTATTATCCAAATCATACCACAAGTCCACATTGTCATCAACGGCCTAGGGCTAACCTATCAGTCTCCCGAAGGTATTGGTACAAAGGATTACTACCTAAGTTGGAAAGAAGATGATGGTAAGTGCCTTTATGATACACAATCTGGTCCATTATAAAGTTGCAAAGGTCGCCGACCATCTCTAAGAGCTCATCATCCTTGTATGGGTTCCTTCTCGTGTCTTTATCTTTCTCCAACTACAAGAGAAAGAGTTTAGGTTTACTATATCACAACATATGCGAACTTTTCATACTACGAGCGAAGAGGTTCAAACTTACCAGATTGGGGTTTCTGTTGTAGCCACCGATGGTACTCATCATAATACATGTGTAGTATCCACAATGTAGACTCCCAAGCTTCTGCTTGAAACACTGTGTGTTTTGCATATGGAGATGTTAAGTAATCCTATTGATAGACACGTAATATATGGAGTACCAAAGTAAATGACACTTACCGCACATAGAGTTTTGACATACAACTTTTCCTTTCTATTTGGATGATGCCTCCCCTTATGTTCCTAGACATAGTGCCTGAATGCCCTATTCCAATGGTTTTAGCAAATGCAACTTGTTAGTATCCCACATTGAACCTTACAAGTATGTATACAAACATAGTAGCTAAAATGAGGATTGTCAATATATATACGTCTTGACAATCGTTATGAAGTCTTTGTATGTCTCGACTGGGAAATCCGCTGAATCAAAGACCCATGCCATGCTATGTGAGAGCCAGACGCCTATGCAAATCCAGTGATCGCTGCATGAATTTAGTCATAGAAGGAACACATAAGCTCTTTTGCATCGAACAAAGTATATTGAACAAAGCTAAGTATACAGTCGAACTTACTTGAAGTGGTATGGTATCCATATATTATTGTGTTGTTGGAGATTTTTAAAACATAGGGCAATGTATGCCGCAACCTTGAGGTACTCTTCCAATATTTTCTTGTTCCTGATGTCCTCTTTCTTCTTAAGTGTCTTTCCAGCTCCTAGTTCTTTACAATCTAGTTTCCACTCTTTAGGGTAATTAAAATTTGTTGATGCTATAGGTGAAGGGTCTATATACCCGTGTTTCAGAGCTGGCCTCTTTTTCACAAAGTCCGCTTGCATTCTACAAATCACGGCGCGGGTTAGTTACAACAAAATTAAAAGATTACATTCATATCATATCGAGAGGGCAAGGACTTACAAGCACCATATGCGAATCAGATTCATTTCCATTCGTCCGAGGTGGAAGCATGCCTAGATATCCTTAAACTCAATGGCAATTTGCCCACCTAGGGCTCCAAATGTGCCGGCAGGGATCCATGCTTGTAAGATTTCTAGTTCTGTTATCTGAGAACGCAAGTACCAATCGTGGAACTTTCTCATTCCACGAGGCAAGCACTGTATGACTCGGTTTGGTAGGAAGTTCTTGCCTTTTTCATATTTATTCGGGCAATCATCTGACCATTTGAGGTTATCAACAGCTGGATACTTGTTAAACCCTTTTGTGCAGTTTGCTAGTGGTGCCCTCCTCAGTGGTGCCCTCCTCAAAAGCTGGTGCTCTGAATTCTTTTACTTGGTTCTTAGGCTTGAACTGGTCATGAGCCATCCACTTGTGCACCGACGAGACGTCATTAATGCCCACATACGATGGCCTTATCTTGATTGGGATTTTGTTTCAAGCTTCCCATTCGGGCACGTCCTTGTCAACTTGTGCATCACCTGCTCTAGGGGCCACTTGTTCTTCACGTATCGGCTATTCACGAGGCAATTGCTGTTCATGAGACACTTGTTATTCATGTATCGGTTGTGCTTGTTGATAAGAATGTTCCACCTCATCATGCCTTTGCTCGGTACGAGGTGGAGAAGGATGTGGCATGTCATCATGCCCATGCTCGATACGAGGTGGAGAAGGATGTGGCATGTCATCATGCCCTTGCTCGGTACGAGGTGGAGAAGTCTCTAGCGTGTGGTGGTCATGGTCATGGGCCGGTGAGTATACCTCCCCGTCCTCGATGAGTCGTTCCCGAGGATGAACTTCAGTCGGAGTTGGCGAAGACTCGGTCAATACAATGTCCCGTCTATGCCAGAGGATGAACTGGTTCATGACGTCTCCGAGTAACATGAGCCCCTCGGGAGTAGGGTGTTCTATCTTCTAAGTCATGAACTCGGGCTTCACGGTATGCACCTTGACCCGAGTGTAATCCTGTGGGATGTCCCTATTGTGCCACGTGCCGCCCGGAGGATGTGCCACGCCCGTTGCCACCTCAATGATCACATTTTGCCTGCCCATCGGAACCACCAATTTACAACTGGTTGGCGCCCGTATGCGATCGATGGGGGTTTCGGTTGCATTGGAACCTTGACTGCTGGGAACATCCGGAGGGCTGCCAACTACCACTAGTTCTCTGGGCGGCCCCATTGGTGTCTGTGGCTCCATCGTAGATAGTCCTTTCTCCACCAACATCTTTTCAACTAGAGCCTTCACTTGGCGCTCAAGATTAGACTCTCGGTCTCTGCCATATTTCTTGTACATGTGCCTCTCCTCTATGAATCCGTGCTTCCAGGACATCCTCTTCCCTAGCGCCCTAGTGCGTCCTGTGTGCTCAGGGTTTCCCAAGGCAACGGTAAGCTCGTCCCTCTCTCTAGAAGGGTTGAATGCGCCCTTCTCCTTGTCTTCAGCAAGTTTCAGTATTTTTTATACTACCGCTCCGGTCTCTGGCTTACCAAACTTGAGGCTACTACCGGATGAATCGACACTCCTTGTGTATATCCACTGTTTAAGGCGTGGCTTCGACTTTGGCACTTCCGTATTCCCGGCAGCTTCGGCCTCTGCGTCCATCTTCCTAAAGACCTCTTGCTTCCCAGCGTAGCCACCGGGGCCTAGACGAGGGTAGTGTTGGTTCTTCGCCTGCTCGCTGTTACGGGCACTGAGGGACAATGATGCCTCTGAAGTCTTCTCAGCCACGAGCTCCTCCCATTGACGAGGAGTTATGTTGCCATACTCGTGGAAAGGAGTTAACTTCTGTTGGATAAAGTTCTTGTTCAGATCTGACCGCCAACGTTGGAAGCTCTGCCCCATTATCTTAAAAGCATTTTGTTGTACCAACTCGTGCGTTCCCTTTGGAAACTTGAAGTTCTGCTTTAGCTTCTCCCATAGGTCTACCTTTTGGCTCATAGGTACAAGATTCTAGCTACGGATAGCTGGGTTCAACTTATCTCTAACTACAAACCCGATGTGATTACGGAATTTTGCCCTGTATGTATATGGCTCAAGGATCTGCTCGTCTGGTCCGACCTCCGTTATCACATAGCATACCTTGTCGTGATATTGGTTTGGCTTTCTAATCCCCCCTCGTTTCCTCTTTGGCTGGGTAGTCTCAGTCGTGGTTGTGTCCTAAGGTTGTGGAGCGGAGGCCTCATTGTGAGTACCTATGGCTCCTTCCTCTGATCTCCTTTGCCCCGCTACATATTGTCCGGCAAGACGAGCCAGAGGCTGACGTCATCTTTTCAGAGGTTGAGTAGGGACGACCTGTGTATCCGGCAGGTCAAAAGTGTTAGCAGAGGTAACATAAAGCCATAGCATTAGCCAAATTTACAAGCTACTAAGGCTTTATCCGTACCTCGTCATTCGGATCAAAATACTTGTCCAACTCGTCCTCCGTTGGCCTCCGTCTGGGTTCTTGTGGGAAAGGATCCTCGGGACTTACATATCCCCCTGATGAAGTATCGTCATCATCATCCTCTTCTTCGCCTTGGGCATCCTCTCCGCCTTCTCTTCCCTGGGCTCCCCCCACTGGATCCTCATCATCGACAAGGTCCTCCTGAGTAAGCATCACTTCTAGACCCTTTTCTAACTCGTTATCGAACTGCTCCAGAGTAAGCTGGTCATCTAGTTCTTGCTCTCCATGGGATGGCTGCTCATCATTCACGGGGCATCGGGATGCACTATTTGATGTTCGCGACATTATGCCTTGTTCTAAGAGATGCAAGAAAAAAAGTAGTATAAGTAGTAGAAGTAGTAGTACTAGTGGTAGAAGTAGTAGTACTAGTAGTACAAGTAGTAGTACTAGTACTAGTAGTAGTACTAGTAGTAGTACTAGTAGTAGTAGTACTTGTAGTAGTACTAGTAGTAGTAGTACTAGTGGTACTAGTAGCGGCCCAGAGAATGATATCTCTGTAGTCTCCAATCACCATGTAAACCTAGGCTTTGCATTGTAGGAAACACAGCCTGAGTAGTTTGAGCACAATAATAGGACAGAATATCTGAAACGATACTGACCGTTCTTGTGTTGGAAGTTTCTTGCAGCCACAATTCGATTTTAAATCTAAAATTCTATCACCGGATACTCTATCTTGCCACATGCACCAGATGCCATATAAACCAACAAGAAAGCTATACAAACAAAGCTTATGGCAAGATGGACTAACACATTGTGGGACCCATATATTATATATAAGCAACAGACTTGGTCACTGCCTCCTTCATCATGCCTGAAGCTATGGCATACAAGATCATTTTTTATATCAGGAGGGTAGGGTACCTCTTGATATTGGCAGGAATGACTACACAAAGGCATTTGCATACTCAAGTTCAAACAGCCCGCAAAATGAAAGTTTAGCCAATAACGTTTAGACTTTGTAGGATTATTGCAAAGCACTGCAGTGCAGCACAGCCAAACTTGATCCACTTTAGTCCATTCTAAAATATTCTTGCAAAGACAGGATGAAGCTAGGTAATATTTATTTTAATTTGATTTCTAACAGCTGTTCCATGATTTCCCTTATGATCTTTATTTAGTGCAGTAAACGACCACTATCATATAGAGAACTGATCAGACCATTTGAAAAATATAAAAATAACATTTTCTATGCAGTCGTCCAGGCTCTAGATATTTTAAGTTTTCATGCCTTACATGTTGTAAAATTACATCTTGTTGATATATTAAAATTGATTGAAACATTCTAGATGGGTATAATCTGTGACAAATTGAATTGGTCTTCTGAAAATACTTCTATTTTCTGTGGCATTTGTCTCGAGGAAAAGAGGGCAGGCAGTCATAGAAATGGATTCCTTACTAACAGGCGCTTATGTGAATATGGATAAGAATTCTAGACAATGGGATGCAAACATGTCCTAAGTCAGCGTGTACACTGGGCCCTAAGCAGACTATACTTCTTCCTCTGCAAAGAGGATTTTATAAAACTCCACAGCATGATTTAGCATCAGCTGGGTGTCTTTCTATTTCTTTGATTAGCTACTGGCTGATCAAAGAAACTCCAACTCTGTTTCTTTGATCAGGTTAAGAGGCTTTCATCAGAGTTTCAGACGGCCACCACCACGGCGATTTGATGGCAAACCAGCAGAGACACTGAGGCAGGCACCGCTGTCCAGTGTCCACTCGCCTCGCCTGCCACTGCGGCGCTGCGTGTGTGTGTTTCTGGCTTTCTGCAATGCTGGCACTGCAGTTGCAGGCATGTAGTAGCAGGCAGTTTATCAAGGAGGATTGCAATACTTGGTTGTAAAATGGAAAAAAAGAGCACATGATTCTGCAATCAAGGACGCTCATTAGCCTGGCCGATCCATCCATCCTCTAATTGATCCTGCACTTTGGAGGGTTGTCGCCATGGACGCCCAAGGATCATGAATCATGATAGCTTGCTCCTCTCAGGCACAATGGCAGCAGCATGGCCAATGATGCCTCATGATGCGGAACAAAGCCATGTCGCCATATGCCATGTACATTTTGTCTTGTGCTTACCCAAAGAGCAAAAAGGCTCTGCTTCGGCTAGGGCCTAGGCAACTACGTACTATGCTGGCATCATTCCTGCTTGCTTGCCAACAAGGGAAAATAAAAGATTTGAGGTCATGATTAGGAGCTGGGGAGAGAGGGGGAGGGTGAAAAGTTGCTGCATGTTTATAATTACCACGGTGATGTGCTCGCTGAGACACTGACAGCCGGATTACTTGCAGCTTAAAGCATGATTTTGTACGATCTGAGCTATGAATCCCTCGGATTCCAAGAGATTTTGGGCCGAATCTGCCACTTTTGTTCTCTACTAGTAAGTACTGTATGTACTGCTCAACTACTTGTTTTTTTTTATCAAAAGGTTAAAAAGGGGTAACTACTAAGAACAAGTCAGACTCACATATGGCTTGTATCCAAAACTGAAAGCAGGTAGTAATCACCCATTGTTCTGTTCTGTCTGCAAGTATTGAGCAGACACTCGAGACCTAGACTCATGGAAATCCATGTATTTACAAACTAAAGCTGGAGCACAATACACCGTATCAACGAATAAAAAGAAGTAAGGCTGAGCTGTCAAAGTATATGGCTACATACTCAACTGTTGAAGCAGAGCTGGTGCTAACTAAATGCATTCACAAACTAATATCTGTGTGGCTGGCATAAGAAGACCACTCATGTGAAGTATTAGCTAGGAATGAACATTGATCATATCTTCCAGAAGATGCTATCTTATTCCTCTGATAGTAGTAGCAGCTAATAAAAGTTCAATAAATATCTCTCCTCCCTTATGACCATAAGTCTGAAAATTTTATCACCAACTATAAATCCAAAAATTAAAACATTTAGCATCAGCCACATCTGCCACTAGTGAAAATAACATCTAGCTAGCACTTTTCTGCATTATGGCAGAGACTTAAGCTCTTTATTATCCTGACAGTGTACTAAATTCCAATCTAATACCGAGAAAATAAGAACTTACCAACTAGCCCAAGATTTCTTAATTGAGGGCGGGAGATCGATCATGCATCAGACCATTCTTTCAATTTTCAACTGGAATACACACAGCACAATTTACCTAAGAAATTTCCCATACAAAAAGAATAGGAAGAACATAAGGCAGAGTGGCAGTCTACATCTTTACCTTCAATCACGCATAGTCTTGTGAGGTGGCAGACAGTACACAGCAGCAAACGCCGTGGCGAGCCACTACTGCAGCCCAACCCTTCACAATCTTGGCACTCAGATCTTGAATAACATTTGGGGGCATCAGGTTCATAGAGAAACCTTCACAATCTTGGCAGTCAGATCTCTGGTGGTCAGCCGCAAGGAGTGTTCCCTATCGTCAGGGGGAAAATGGATTCGGGTAGTGCAGTGAGAAATCCAAAGAGATCATAACACGTTCTCTGAAAGTTGAGTGTCTAACCTCCTAATTAATAACCACCTCAGGTCTAGAATTTATTTAGGTTTATTCATCCTACAAAATTCCAAAACCTAGTTCGTTCTCAATACCGAGAACATTTGCTGGCGAACGTTTATTTGGTGGATGTACTAATCAGCAATCCAACCTCATCTCATGGTCTATACTACTGTCAGGCCTCACATCAATTTTTATAATTTAAGAAAACCCACTAGAATAGAAAGGGGCTTACAACTCTAATCAGCAATCCTACAAAAAGTATTTTACCAACCTCTTCTCCCCTCGCTGGTCGCTGCTGCAGGGGGGAACGACGAGCTGGTCCCCTGTCCGCCGTTGTCGAGGCCGAGCCGAGGAGTGCTCCCAAATCCTAGCCGTCGTCGCGGCCTGGGGAACGGCGTTGGATGGGGCGGGTGCGGCGATTGGGGTCAGGGGGACGGTGGAGGAGTCGGTGGAGGGGTCAGGGAGGGGGATGCGACGGCGGTGCAGGTGCGGCGGTGCGGCGGCGCCGGCGGCGAATTTGGGCAGCGTGACGGCACTGTAGTATACCTCAGCGCCCAACACTTAGCGCCCACGGGGCCGGCACGGTTATATACCTCAGCCGCCCCGCGCCACTGTAGGGGCGGCTGAGGTTATAAGCCGCCCCTACAAATACACTGTAGGGGCGGCTGAGGTTATAAGCCGCCCCTACAGTTGATTTTTTTTTCAAAATTCTAATAAAAATGAATTATTCACATGTAAATAATAAATAATAAAGTACAAAATTTTATAATTATTTTTTATAGATATATTTACATATACAATAACTAAAACAACTACAACAGTTTAAAATTGCAAAATTTAACCTTTAAAAATGGGGAAAAAAATTAAATTTTAAAAAATTAAAGTCAAAATTACTAAAATAATTTTGAGACAACAAATGATCTCAAATGAAAATTTGATAAAAACCAAAGTTGTTCAACTCATTAATATCTACAACTTTTATTTTGGTCAACTTGTCATTTGACAAAATTTGAACCTTTCAAATTTGAAATTTGAAAAAATAACAAGTTCGAACTAAAATTTGAGACCCAAAATGATTTCAACATAAAAAGTGATGAATACCAAAGTTGTTCAACTCATTAATATCTACAACTTTTATTTTGGTCAACTTGTCATTTGACAAAATTTGAACCTTTCAAACTTAAAATTTGAAAAAATGACAAGTTCGAATCAAAATTTGAGACCCAAAATGATTTCAACATAAAAAGTGATGAATATTAAAGTTGTTCAACTCATTAATATGTACAACTTTTATTTTAGTCATCTTGTCATTTGACAAAATTCGAACCTTTCAAATTTGAAATTTTGAAGAACGATAAGTTTGAACCAAAATTTTAGACCCAAAATGATTTCAACATAAAAAGTGATGAATACCAAAGTTGTTCAACTCATGAATATCTACAACTTTTATTTTGGTCATTTTTTTATTTGAAAAAATTCTAAGCATACATTGTTCATTAATCTTACACATGTCTCATATAGTTTATAAAACCTTATGAGAGATGTGTCACATTTGTGAACAATGTCATTACCACTTTATCATATGAAGAAATGACCAATACAAAAGTTGTAGATCTTGATGAGTTATTCAACTTTGGTATTTATCACTTTTTTAGCTGAAATCATTTGGGGTACCAAAATCTTGTCTGAAGTTGCATTTTTTTTTAAATTCAAAATTTAAATTGCTCAAACTTTTCATATGTATATATTGACAAAACCAACAAAATAAATTGATAGAGAATGATTTTAGAAAATTTTAGGAAAAAAAATCATCAGATTTAGAGTTAGTATGAGGAAGAAAAACTAGTTACAAAGTTGATCCACAGATTTAAAAAAAAATCACATTGTTCACTATGATCATGTAAGGATCATCTAGAACAGTGTGATTTCTCCTTTTAATCTATGGGTAAACTTTGTAACTAGTTGTTCTCCCTCATACTAACTCCAAATGTGATGGTTTTTTTCCTAAAAATTTCTAAAATCAAGATTCAGCATTTAAGTTTGATCAAACTTGGATGTGACAATGTTTTACACATTTTAAAATTTAAAATTTAAAATTTGACAAGTTCAAACCAAAATTTAAAACCCTAAATGATTTCAGATGTAAAAGTGATGAATACAAAAGTTGTTCAACTCATCAAGATCTACAACTTTTATTTTGGTCATCTTGTCATTTGACAAAATTTGAACCTTTCAAATTTGAAATTTTAAAAAATGACAAGTTCGAACCAAAATTTGAGACCCAAATTGATTTCAACATAAAAAGTGATGAATACCAAAGTTGTTCAACTCATTAATATCTACAACTTTTATTTTAGTCATCTTGTCAGTTGACAAAATTTGAACCTTTCAAATTTGAAATTTGAAAAAATGACAAGTTCGAACCAAAATTTGGACCCCCAAATCAATTCAACTGAAAAAGTAATGAATACCAAAGTTGAATAACTCATGGAGATCTACAACTTTTATTTTGGTAATTTCATAATTTTTTAAATTCTTAGTACACATTGTTCACACAAACATACATGAATGTAGTCTCACACACACATACATGAATGTTGTCTCACACACATACATAAATATAGTCTCACACACACATACATGAATGTAGTCTTACGAACACTGACACACTTACATAAACTAGCTAGCCCACCGTGACAACTTTCCCCTTGACACCTTTTCATTCCCATGGCGATACATCTTTGGGCAGGTTCTTTTCCACAGCCTTGATCTTCTTACAAAAGTCTGTGAATAGCGGCATCTCATCACACTTATTGTAAGCTTCAACATCGTCCACGCCATCAACTCCGATGATATGTTGTTTTTCAGAGGCCACCACGTGCTTTGTCTTCTTCTTTGGGGGGAGGTTACTTTGCGGGTCGGGCATATAGAAGACTTGCGTGACTCGTTCAGCGAGCACCCAAGGGTCATCCTAGTAGCCTACATTCTGGAGGTCGACGACTCTCTGTCCGATCTCATTTAATTGATGTTGCTTGATCCAGCGGCATCGAAACAGGGCCACCTTTATATCCCTTCCATAGTCAAGTTCCCATATATCTTCAATTATGCCAAAGTACAGCACCTTTCGCCCCACTCCGTCGAGAGCCTCTATTCGGACGCCGCTATTCTGATTCACAGATTTCCTGTCCTTTGTGTCCGTATAGTATGTGTACCCATTGATGTCATAAGCATTCCAAGACGTCACCTGTTTCGATGGCCCGGCCGCCAACTGACTGATGGTAATAGAATCTATGGTTTCTCCAGGCTGTATGTTCTGGTCCTTCAACCATGATGTTAGGCGTTGCTTATGCTGTTTCATGACCCAATCATTTGAACAGCCATTCCTCTCGGCCATAATGATAGCCATGTGTTCATCAATGTACGGTTGCATCACTGCCATACTCTGCAAGACACTGTAATGCGCCTGACTCACCTCTCTGTAATCATTGTCGAGGAACACTTTCCTACCACTTGTGCCCTTCCCAGCTAGCCTTCCCTTGTGACGAGAATCGGGATTACCAATCCCTCTCTATACTTTTAGCCACTCTTGGCAGCACTCGACGACTTCTTCAGAATTGTAACCCTCTATCATGGAGCCCTCTGGGTGTGTTCGGTTATGCATGTATTGGCTTAGAACCGACATGAACCGCTCGTAGGACCACATTTCATGCAAGAAGCTAGGGCCCAGCACCTCGATCTGATGAACCAGGTGAATCATGAGATGTACCATTATATCAAAAAAAGCAGGAGGTAAACACATCTCTAGCTGGTTCTGGGTCTCCACCATGAATTCATGTACGTCACTCAGCTCTTGCCTGCGAATCGTCTTCTGTGAGATCTTCAAAAAGAAGTAGCACATGCGGGTGATGGCCATCTTTAGGAACTCTGGCTTTATAGCCCTAATTGCAATTGGTAGGAACACTATCAGCATCACATGACAATCGTGAGCCTTGCAGTATGTTATTGATAGGTCCTTCATCGACACTAGCTTCTTCGGGGTCACCGAAAACCCAGTCGGCACTCTGACCCCCCTAAGGAAATTACATATAGCTCTCCTCTCATCTAGGGTTAGGTTGAAGCTAGCCGCGGGAAGACTGTACTTGCCATTATCTTGCTGTACCGGCTAAAGCTCCCACATCATGTTCAGTTGCACCATGTCTTTCCGTGATCTGAGACCATCCTTTGACTTGCCCGTGTCCATCAAGGTAGACATGAGACTCTCAAAGACATTCTTCTGCACGTGCATCGCATCAATGGCATGGGGGACCTCCAAGTCTGGCCAATAAGGCAGGTACTAAAAGAAGATCGATTGCTTCTTGAATGGTACGCCTTCGATGGGAGGTGTGCTTCTATCTCTAATCGTTCCATCCGGATTCTTCTTTCCATAGACGATGTGTATGTTTTGGACCATTCTGGACACATGTTCTCCATTACGACGTCTCTCTAGAGGGGGTTCATCCTCCGGGATGTTGTCATAGTATCTTAGGTACAATTTGCCACGGTACTTGTGACCTGTCTTTAAGAAGCGCCGGTTCCTTATGTAAACTATCTTCCTGGATCCATCTAGGAACACCCATTTAGTACCATCCAAATAGACTAAGCATCCAGTCTTGCCTTTGAACTGTCCAGACAGGGCAAACAGCGCGGGGTAATCATTGGTAGTAACAAATATTATTGCTTTGCATATAAATTCCTCCCGCCGGAATGCATCGTACATCAGCTCCCCATACCTCCATAGCCTCTCCATTTCTTGCATCAGAGGCACCAAGAACACGTCTATATCAATGCCTGGTTATTTAGGGCCGGAGATAAGAATGGTGAGGAGAAGGTACTTCCACTTCTGACACAAATATGTTGGGAGGTTGTACATGGTCAAGATGACTGGCCATGTGCTGTGGTCGGTCATCCTCTCATTGAAGGGATTCATTCCATCGGTGCTCAAGCTGAACCGTACATTCCGTGGGTCATCACTGAATTCTGCTTTGTACTTGGCATCGAACGCTTGCCACTGGCTACAATCGGCCGGGTGTGCGATCATATCATCATCCATCTTACGCTCATCATCCCACCATGTCATCAGTGCGGTTTCCTTAGGGTTTAGGAACATACGCCTCAAGCGGTCGGTCACTGGCAAGTACCACATAACCAGGGCAGGAATTCTTCTCTTATTTGCATCGTTGCCTAATGGAGTTTCCTCTGGGGTTGAGATTCTTGCACCACCTTCTTCCCACCCTTCTTCCTCTTTCCTGTGGAGGTTTCCACCCCACTTTGAAGGTCATTGTTCTTGTACCGACTAGCCCCACACCTAGGACATGTATCTAAAGTCTCAAACGATGTGCCACGCCGAAAAAGGATACAGTGGTTGGGGCATGCATGGATTTTTTCAACCCCCAATGTGAGTGGACTTCTAACCTTCTTCGGTTGGTATGTGTTGGCGGGAACTATGTTCGGCTGTGGGAGCAACCGTGACATGAGGCACAACAGATCATTGAAACTGCAGTCCGACCAGCCATACTTAGCCTTCAGGATGAGTAGCTCAAGCACAAAATGTAGCAGTGTGAAGTATGTTGGATAGCCCTTCTCAGCATCATACACAATCTTCTTCGATGCTTTTGTTACCCTCTCAAGATTTTCTAGACCTCTCTTGCTCTTTTCTAATATTTCTGGTCCAAAGGCCCCAAGCATTTCGTCCAAGTTGTCATCGTCATTTGCATCCCCCTCACGTGCTTCGCCATCATTGCTGACACCACCAGCATCATCACCACCTTGTTCATTGCCAAAGCCACCACCTTGTTGATTGCCATAGTCATGATCCATTTGTTGCTCAAGATCGTCTGTGAATCGGGACAAGTATGCTTGGGTTTCAGCTTCATCAGCTAGATCATCGTCGCTGTCATCAACAACCACTGTTTCACCATGATGAACCCACACGGTGTAGTCCGGAACAAATCCTCTCCTAATCAGATGTTCCTTGATGGTACTCACATCTCGAAATGCAATAAGATTCTTGCAATCTTTGCAGGGACAAATAATCGTGTCACTATTCTCTTTCAACGTCGCTACATGCTTCTCTGCGGCTTTGATGAATTTGTCCACCTCATCACGAAAAAGAGCATCGTGTCTTAACGAACCATACATCCAAGAGTTCCTGTAGTCCATCTTATAGAAACAAAACAACCAAAAAAAGAATATTACTCGAGAATAATTGTATATACCTAAGACACGCACCATGGTAGTAGAGTATAGTTAATTAATTGAATATTAATGCATAAATATTTTAAAATATAAATTGATAGGTTCAAATAAACAATTTCAAAGAAAACAATTAGCAACATTTAATATTTCATCCACTACCTTTCATGCAAACTCTATTCCAATTTCATGGTAGAGGATAATTAATTAATGGCCTATTTATCCATAACTAATTAAAAACACACATTATAGAAAGGAATCAAAATAAATATTAAATGATAATTAGTAGCCATGGTAGAGGATATTTTACACATTAGCAACAATTAAAATCTTACACATTCACCTACATGCAAACCCTAGTCACATAAAGAAAAAATTGAAAAAGAATAAAAAAACAAAATCCTAGATCTAGATCTAGATATAGGGTTTCATGACACATGCATCAAACTTCACTAATACTACACTAAAATCAACAAAGATGTACTAACAAAGGGTGCAATCTTACTTTCCTACCTAATTTCCAATTTCACTCATAACTAGCTCAAGCTCCATGGATGAAAGAGAAAACCAAAAATCAAATTACAGATTAACCAACTAATTAAACTTCAAATAAAGAGTTGTAGAAGCATTTTCTTACCTTTTAGAGCCTCTTCATCAAAGGATTTGAGATCAAAACCTTCACCCTTAGTAGAGCAATTTTTAGGAGGAGCCAAAGGCCTCCCAACCTTTTTTTAGAAGAGTATGTCCCGAGGTGGAAGAAGGGGTGGCTCCTGCTATTTATTCGTGCGTCGTCAGTAGGGGCGGCTGGTGATTCAGCCGCCCCTACAGTAGAACAGCAGGGGCGGCTGGTGGCAGCAGCCCCTACAAAATGGTCACTGCAGGGGCGGCTGGTGATTGAGCCGCCCCTACAGATCAGCCCCAACTGTAGGGGCGGCTCAGGTTACCAGCCGCCCCTACAGTGCCATCTGTAGGGGCGGTTGGGCTGCTGGGGCCCTAGGACGCACACTGTAGGGCCGCCCCCAACCCCAGCCACCCCTACAGTAAAAATGGCCCCATTCCTACTGCGCGAATCTGGCGTAGTGATAAGTTATGTGATATGAAAAGACACTGGCTATTTGGTTAAAATAACTATAAAACCTATGTTAGGTGTCGTCCGACATTGAAAATTGATGGTGGAGCAACCCTTACCTATCAGGCTAGTCTTCTGATTTGAGTTTGCCCTAAGGTCTTGGTATGTTGTGGGCTCCAGTGGACCTAGGCCTAGGGGTGCCAGCTCGTGGGTATAGCGAGTTGGGCTAGATCTTCTACGCACTCTAACAAGTGGTATCGGAGCCCGTGGTTAGAAAACCTAGAAAATATTAGGAGTCGCATGTTAAATAAAGTCTAAAGGTCACAAGGGTTGTGTGTGGCATGGAGCATTGGATTCGGAGCCTGAAAAATGTCTTTCGTAGATCACACATGAGGTGTGTGTGATGTGAAGAGTTGGGCCTAATGTGTGACTGGGGAGATTGTTAGGTTTAGTTCCACATCAAAAATTGATGGTGGAGAGTACAACATATAAGGTGGGGGTAGCCCTTATCTATCAGGCTAGTCTTTTATATTGAGTTAGGCCCGAGGTCTTGGTATTTTGTGGGTTCAAGTGGACCTAGGGTAACAAAGTACTAGGAAATCCTTAGTGGCAGTCAAGGTAGACACATGCAACATGAATTAAATGATTAAAGGTGTATAGGACAACAAGGAAGATCCCATGCTATACTTGTCTTAAAACACCGATCCTTCGGTAAGCCTTAATCTTCAATGTTTTTCTTCGTCTTCTTGATCACCATGTATATCTCACCGACTGGAAGTAATCATAAAGCACCACACAAGCATCCATAGAATCATACATGAAGCAAACAATAGAACTAAATCACAACAGTACACCAATTATAGAAAAATAAGTAAAAGAGTTTGAAACATGATTCTACGCATCGCTATGAACACACAGTCGCGAGAAGTACTCTAATCGGAGCTATGGTTGAAAAGATACAACTACCGAGAGATCTGCTTTATACGTGGAAAAGAAAACTATAAGCTTCATTTATTTTAACTATATAAAATCTTATATAAATTTAATTAAGTCAAATTTAGATTCGAATTATAAAACGAAAGTAAAACAAATCATATTTTATTTATAAAACCTAGTTGCATAATTATTAATCAAGATATGATTTAAACCATGAAATTTTACAAATAGTAATATGGTACACACTATTACTAATGCGTAGATCTCGTCACTATGAATCTAATGCAACTTGAATGGGCCCAAATGGAGCTAAAACATAGAAGATATGAATTAAATAAGATTTCCTTTAATAAAATAATAGATTAAATCTAACCTCGAATTTCAAAAGTTGAAAACATACCTAACAGAGTATGAACATGTAGATTATGAAATTATGAACCTAACGCAAGTTGAACGGATCAAATTGGAGTTAAAACGGAGAAGTTATGGCTAAAACAAAATCAGTGGCAAATCTATAAATAAGTGAAAACATATTTTGGATCTAAACCGAAACAACTACGCTTTCCAAAGAAGAAAACGTACTCTAGAAAAAGTGCTAAGGACTGCGGGTTCTAGAATTGAAAAAGGGAGGGGTTCTTTTGCAATGTTGACCGGCGAAGGGGTATGGATGAATATCGGCCGTCGGATGTAACTTGGACGGCCGGAATTAGATCAGAGGTGACCAGCCACCGGAACAGGGCAAACCGCGGCAGCACGCCATGGCCAATGACGGAGCACGGCAGTAAAACTCAAAAACGGCCTTAGTGCCACGGTTTTCTGCGGTAATTGCACGGGGATGGTGAGGACATCACTATGAACTCACCGGGGAGGTTATCGCGGACGGAGGCGCCTCGACGGTGACGATGGGCTTGGCGGGCACGGTTGCGGCAGTCGATTAGGGTTGCGGCGACTTGCGCGGAGGTGCTAAGGCACGAGGGCAGGCAAGGAGGGGATGACAAGGGGCGGCGGAGGGAGGCGCTTCCATTTTTATAGGACGTGGGATCGCACGGATACGGGCAGCGACGGATTTGACAAGGATTTGTCGGCGATACTGTTACGGAAGGTGGCGGTCGAGTCCGTGGCGACGACGACAGTGCCGACACCAAGGGCCCACCTGACAGCATGCGGATAGGCGCGGGTCTAGCGGCAGTGTCGACGGCGCGGGGGTAGCACGGACTCTGGGCGACAACGACGGAGTCCAAGCGGATAGCGAGCTTGTGGAGGGGATGGAGCTGACAGGGCGACCCCACCTGTCGGCGCAAGAGAGAGGGAGGGGATACGTGGAGCGGGCAGCTGGGCCATGACTTGAGCCGCTCGGCTGGAAGCCAGAGAGGACAAAAACACCTGGGCCGGCTCGGGATCGGGCCGCTGGGAACTGGGACGAGCAACACGGCGCTGCGGGGGAGAAAAATAAAAATGGGAGCAGGCCGGGCCGAGCAGGGAGGAATGACGTGAGGCTGGGCTTGCGCGCGCGGCTGGACTGCGGGAAGCGGACCTGCGCGGGAAAAAACTGAAGAAGAGCTTAGGCCGGGAGAGGGAGTACAGGTCGGCTGCTGGGCCAAAGAGGGAGAGAGCAGTGACTAGATTTTTTTCCCATTTTCTACCTATTTCAAAACCAATTTCAATTAGAATCAAAGCAAGTTCACATATTATTTCCAATATACTTTTCAATTCAAATAAAAATGAGAAATTTTAGTAAGTTTTCCAAAAATAAATTTTACATTTTTTTAAAATGCTCTTTATTTTTTTCTGATTTTTTTTCTTTTCTTTTATTTCAAAGCCATTTTCAAATGTATTTCCAAAAGCAATTCAACCTATTTTGAACTTCATTCAAACCACACAATCAATAAATCAATTGCACCGGCATGTATGCACATACATGTTGCTACCTTAGGATTAATTTTAAATTAATGAAATTTTTTTATTTTTCTATATTTCATGAGCACAAAAATACAAAATTAAATCATGTTAAACCTATTTTTAAAAGAGGCAAATTTTAGGGTGTTACGATAACACGTCCCCTTCTATTTTCCGACAAAGGGAGTATTGCCTTTTGGTTCTGCTCCGGTCTGACACCCCCGTTGCCTTATGACCGTGCCCAAAGTCCCGATCTCCTGAGCGAGAGAAGAGAAGCGGGGAGCATTGGAGCGGGCACCACCGCCGAGGCACCGAGGCCGCCACTCTCGCCGGCTGCTGCTGGCCGCTGAGGTAGCTGCGCGTTGGCATCCGCAGCTGCCGGCTCCGCCATAGCCCACCTGCCACCGCCCAGGCCCCAGTAGGTCAGGTTCCCACTGCAGCACGGCTACGGACGGCCAGGACCACGGGCCAGGCGGCCAGCCCCTGTACCTCTGCGCCCCTAGCACCCTCCAAGGCTTCGACTCCAGCTCGTCAGCTCCCAGCCGGCCCTCCCTTGATTCCTCTCCCTCCCCGGCTCCTTCGGTTCTGGTACGAGGACCACCAGTCTCCAGATTTTATGTTTCTTTAGCAAAAAATTAGATAAGTTCTGCCAAGAATAGTTAGTCGAAGATTGTGGTGTCTGCTACCTGATTGTTGCAGCCCCTTGCTTTGAGACTGTCTGAGGCTTATGATATTTTGTCAGTACATGGATCCAAGTAGGAGTGTTAGACTATCGTTTGTATAACGCTCCTCAATATGGCTTGATATTTGAATTGCTCACTTGCGCAAAGTTTTCTATATCACATTTGATTGCTGAGTAGTGCTTTTATTTACATGCTCCTCCAAGAAGCACAAATTTTAGATAACAAATTTTAATTTTTTACTAGGAATATAGAAAAAATAGTATCAACATTTGTATCTGCAAATAACTTTTTTATGACAGTATACTACATGCTGAATCTAATGATACTTATTACACATAAAAAAGATTAGTATATTTTTGTATAAATTTAGTTAAATTTTAAAAGTTTGACTCCCCAGAAAGCGAGATATGCATTTATTTTGGGATGGAGGGTTTTTGTAGGGTGTGAACTGATTCTCTAGCAATGCTATTTTCCTTCTTCAAATGTGTGAAAATATAGGCAGGTCTAACTTTTAAGAGTGGGTATTGCTTAAAAACTTAATAGATCTTTGCACCAGGACTGCGACATATCTATTAGAAATTTTTGGTCAATCATTATATCTATTAGAAATTTTATCTTTATTTTAGTGATTTCTATATGTATCATTAATGGGTCGCCATAGGGTAGAGGTGTAATGATTAGTTTTCATTGCTAGGTAGAGGCTCTAGTCTTGAGCAAATTCTAGGTCCACACTTACAGCAGGGAACCATAATTTACCTAGGAACTACTGCCTCGGTTCCTAAATATTTGTCGTTTTTGTTTCCCAAGAAACAACTCTGACTAAATATAAATAAAAAATATTAATATTTATGGTACATAATTAATATCATTAGATAGATATTTGAATCTAGTTTTTTTAAAAAATTTATTTCGAGATGCAAATGTTGCATGTATTTTCTACAAATTGAGTCAAACTTTTGGCACGGAAACCAACGGCGACAGTTAATTGGGGACATCCCTAGAGAAAGCTGCTGACATGGTAGATTTTGGTCCTACATAAAAAGGTACTTTCTCTAGGAATTGTGTACCTAGGAAAATAATATTGTACATGGAAATAAGTTTCTTTTGTGAGGGATTTGAGTTCTAGGCAAATATATATTATCATGGCAACAGTATTAAAATTGAATTCAAATACATAATTTATATCTCAATTGAAATTCAAAACTATTTTAAATGCTTCTTATCTTAGAGTAAGGCTATGTTGTTGTTGTTTATCTTAGAGTAAGGCCTTTCAAAAGAAAATTAGACAAAGGCCATCATGCAACACTAATTTGTGAACAATTGAAACCACAATCCTTTCACTCATCCACGTAGCGCTGCAAATGTTTCTTTGATTGTGATAACCTCAGTATAAACGTCCTGCATTGATGGACTTTCCTTTGGTGTCTCCACAGAGCATGAGAGACCGAGTTTAACAAGATGCAGGATGCAGCTTTCCACTCCAGCTGTTGCATTATTTCCATGCTCCATACTGTTGTACACATCACCATCATCTTCATAACCTGGAACGATACAAGGATCTAGAATCTCACCAATCCTTTGAGGAAACGCGTTCTCCACAAATCTGTGAAGGTTCAAACCATTTGTAAACATCTCATAGCTGTAGACATCACCTTCTGCTGAGAGTTTGCTTCCCAAGCCATACTCTGTAATTAATGTGTGTTACTGATCAAACAATTTTATTTCTTAATATTGGAAAAGCATAAAGAACATTATTGAATAGTGGAAAATTTTTTAAGGATAAGTTTTCACCTGGTGCAATGTATCCAATTGATCCTCTTGGTCCCAATAAGCTTGTCGAACTTTGATGACTATAGCTTTGAAAAAATTTAGCTAGCCCAAAGTCAGCAAGACGTGCACACATGACATCATCAAGAAGCACATTGCTGGGCTTCAAATCACAATGGACCACAGGGGGGACAGAATGGTTGTGTAGATAGTCCAAAGCAGAAGCTATATCCATTGCTATTGTTATTCTGGTGCCCAAACTCGATGGACTTCTCAACCCATACTTGTTCAAATTAGGATACAGCCAGCTCTCTAGGCTTCCATTATGTATATATTCAAGAATAAGAGCTTTGAATGGATGTCCTGATGGATCAAACGTTGAGCATGCAGTAATCACCCTTACAAGATTCCGATGACGAGTGTTCCTCAGTGCTTCACACTCAGCAACGAAGCTCTTTGGTGTGCCAAGTTCATCGAGTTTGAAAACCTTGATAGCAACTATATGCTCTTCGAGCCCCACTCTACCTTTGTAGACTGATGCAGATTTTCCTGAACCAATCAAGTTGGCCAAAGAGAAATCATTTGTTGCCTTGACTAAATCAGCATAAGAGAACTTCCTCAACTCCTTGCAAGGTGGACGAGATTCTTGTGTAACTTTCTTTCTCTTCTTCAAGAGAACGACGACAAAGCATGAGAAGATGGCCAAGGAAAGAGCAATAAATCCTGCTATCTTCAGAATAGCGTAGGCTTTTCTCTTTTTTTATCGCACTTCACTGTAGAGTGGAAGCTGTGGCAAGTGGATACTGCTGGCACACAACAACTTGTTACCTTCAATGAACACAACCTCTCCTATGTTCTGAAATATCCCACCAGTCGGTACTGGTCCTTCGAGGTTGTTGAACGACAAAATGAGAAGCATCATAGAGCTGAAAAGCTCAAAGAACTCAGGAACTTCACCAGACAAGTAATTTCGAGAAAGATCCATCTCACTGATGCCTCTCAAACTAATGAAAGATTCAGGGATTTTCCCATGTAGAAGGTTCCCTTCCATGTGGAGGGACCCCAAGTGCACGTAGGATCCTAGAGCGGAGGGGATTGTTCCACTCAGTTGGTTATTGGAAATATTCAGCACATCGAGGTTTATCAAGCCGCCAATCTAAAAAAGTATTTCTCCAGATAGTTCATTGTGAGACAAGTCCAGACCTTCCGAAAGCAAGGAAACGGCGAAGGGCTCCTTCGGTATGCTACCAGTGAAGCCATTACAGGAGAGGTTAAGAGTTTCCAGATTTTTGCAGTATCCTAAAGCTCTTGGGATCAAGCCACTGAAATTATTTTCTTGTAATAGAGCTCAATCAGTTTGTTGAGGTTACCAATGGGTGATGGAACCTGTCCAGAAAGTTTGTTTTGGGATAAGCTAAGGACAAACAAGTTTGGAAGGTTTCCAATGGAGTCAGGGAGGTTTCCAGCAAGTAAATTATTTTCCATGTAAAGAAGGGTAAGGTTTGTAAGGTGCTCTATCTCTGGTGGTATGGTTCCAGATATCTGATTTTCTGTTAACAATAATACTTGTAAACTTCTTGGAAGGTTCCCAGTGGAAACAGGTAATTCTCCTTTAAGGATGTTCCTGTCTAGGTTTAATAGAACCAACTGGCTGCAATTTGCCAATGAGGACAAGAATGACCAGTCTCCGGCTTCTAGCTGATTCATCCCAAGATTCAGTTCAGTTAAGCTGGACAGGTTCCCAAAAGAAGGAATAGTACCTTGGAATGAATTGTCACGGAGGTCCAACACCTGAATATTTGTTGCATTCCCTAGTGAAGCAGGGATCTGACCTTGGAAATGATATCCTTGCAGAGTCAGTGTTTGGATGTTTGGAAGGGTAAAACTGTTAGCCCCTGGATCTCCGGTCCAGAGTTAGCCGAGCACTCACTAGTGTTGCCGAGCACTCACTAGCGATGCCGACCACACACTATGGCTAGAGGTAGAAGAAGGGAGGGAGAACAGAGCGCGCACACACACAGCACAAGCACCAGCGTTGGCCGGAGCTCTACAGAGGAGATGGCAAAACTGAACTCGCTTTCTTTACTGAGTTGGAGTGGCAAACTATATATACAAGTCTACCATCTAATCCTATTACATAGACATGTTAGACTAACATGCTGCTACGGAGACTAGATGTGACAGCAAGGCTGACTTTGGCGCCTACTCCTGCAGTGGCTACAGTGTGGCAGGACAACCGTTCGGCGTTTGCCCCTGCTGTGGCTACGGTACCACAGCAGAGAGCCTTTTTGGTGCCGCCTTCTCCTACCGTGCGTTCACACAGGGAAGCAGCAGATTACTTAACAATTCTTTCCCTAATCCTACTGCTAACCCTAGAACCCCCTCCATGATGATCATCTTCTTCAGCTCCGTGAACCGAAGACGGCCAAGCGGCTTGATGAGGACGTCCGCGAGTTGCTGACCAGTTTCGACAAACTCGATGACGATCTGTCCTCCATCGATACAGTCCCTGAGGAAGTAGAACTTGACGTCGATGTGCTTGCTCCGGTTGTGGAGAACTGGATTCTTCGCGAGGGCGATGGCGGGTTGGTTGTCCACCATCAGTGCTGGTGGGTGAGCTTCCACACCGGTCAGCTCGCCCAGCAGCCGACGTAGCCACATAAGTTGGCATGCCGCTGTGGCCGCCGCCACGTACTCTGCCTCACATGTGGACAGTGCCACCACCTTCTGTTTCAGCGACAGACATGAGATTGGAGCCGACCAGAGGAAAAAGAGCACGCCCTCGGATTGCCACCTTTGAGCTATCACTGAACTTCACCGTGCCGATCACGTCGTGGTCGAGCTCGGAGAAGGCTGCCTTGGAGTCCATCATGTGGTTGCTGGCGCTAGAGTTCAGGTACCACCGTTGCTCCTGCTCATCACCCACACGTCCGAGGTGGACTTGGGCACGTGGTTCATCGAGGTTGACAGCCTTGATAGCCTTCCTAGGCCCTTTCACCGCCATCACCTCTCCCTTCTCCTTGGCCTCAACGTCGTGCAGTGCACAAAACGTCGCCATCAGGAGAGTGGCCTCATCATCATCATCAGCCTACGCCAGATGAGCCTCAACCTTCTTCTCCTGCTTGCAATTTGGGCACTCCTTTGCCCAATAGCCCATCTTCCCATAGCGCCGGCAGGCATTGGGGTCGACCTTGGTATTCTTCTCTGAAGAATACTTGCCATGATGCTTGCCATCGCCACCGCGGCTGGAGGAGGCTTCCTCGGAGTTCCTTCGAGTAGCCCACTCCTCCTCTATCAGCAGCAACTTGCCGCTGTCCTTCGTTGATGTGGCCTGCTCCATGCGCTCGTCCACCGCTAGTAGACGGCCTGTCACATCCTCAATGGTGAGGGTGGACAAGTCCGGCATCGTCTCTATAGAGAGAACGATCTGGATGTACATCACCGGCACGGAGTGGAGATACTTGGAGACCGCCTCCTCTTTGTTGATGGTGATGCCGTGGCACCTCAGGTTGTTGATGAGCATCTACAGGCGAAGGGAGAAGTCCTCCACCAATTCACCATCCATGAACTTGAGGTTGGAGTACTCCTACTTCAGAAGCTACGCCGTCGCCTTCTTTGCCTGGTCGGAATCGACGCGCATCGCCGCAATGGCCTCCCACGCCTCCTTAGCAGAGCGCTTCGCCCCCAACGGCTCCCTGTACTCTGCTGGCACAGCAGCGAGGATAGCCTTCAACGCTGACATGTCGTCTTCTTCGTTGTCAGTGCTCTTGTCAACAGCATTCCAGAGCCATCGGGCTCTGAGCTTGACCTTCATGGTCACCGCCCACTTGCCATAGTTGGTGCGAGTCAGCGTCGGCCGATTGGTGCCGCTGACCTCGCGCACCATGTGCACAACGACCTCCTGTCGTGGCTGGGCAGCCACAACAGCACCGCTGCTGTTGCCCATCTCCAAACCGTCCGTCATCGCCAGCGGTTAGTCCGGCGACGGCGTTTGTACGACTTCGATACCGCTTGTTAGCCCCTGGATCTCCAGTCCGAAGTTAGCCGAGCACTCACTAGTGTTGCTGAGCACTCACTAGCAATGCCAACCACACACTATGGCTAGAGGTAGAAGAAGGGAGGGAGAACAGAGCACACACACGCAGCCCAAGCACCAGCGTTGGCTGGAGCTCTGTAGAGGAGATGGCAAAACTGAACTCGCTCTATTTATTGAGTTGTAGTGGCAAACTATATATACAACTCTACCCATCTAATCCTATTATACAGACATGTCAGACTGTCATGCTGCTATAGAGACTAGATGTGACAGCAAGGCTGACTTTGGCGCCTGCCCCTGCTGTGGCTACAGTGCGGCAGGAGAGCCGTTCGGCGCTTGCCCCTACTGTGGCTATAGTATCACAGCAGGGAGCCTTTTCGGCGCTGCCTTCCCCTGCTGTGCGTTCACACTGGGAAGCAGCAGATTACTTAAGAAAAACCTATGTTATATGGGATTTGGACACTGAGTCTGTTGGTGCTGATGGCGAGCTTTGTAAGTGTTGTTTTGTGGTAAAGAGAGGCTGGAACAGTCCCTGACAGGTTGTTGATCGAAAGACAGGTCCAATTGTTCCAGGCTTGGAATCATGCCTAAACTCGATGGAATGGCTCCTTGGAAGTTGTTTTGTGAAAGCAAGAGCCAAGTAAGAGCTGAAAAAATTCCTAGAGAGGAAGGTATGCTACCTGAGAGATTGTTATCGGATAGGATCAGGGTGTCTAGTGGTGAGAAGATGTGCACTAGTGGTGGCACCGACCCAACAAAGTTATTGCCTCCAAGGCCTAAGACTTCAATCGATGAGCTGTTAAAAAGAGCGGAAGGAATCTCCCCACTGAGATGGTTGTTTGTTAGATCTAGGAATTCAAGCGATGAACTGTTTGCAAGGAAAGCTGGGATGCCTCCTGTCAGCATGTTGTTGGCGACAAGTAGAGCTGAGAGGCTGGAGAGTGTACCCAGCCCATCTGGGATTCTGCCATGTAGCTTGTTGTTGCTCAGGATGATCTCCTGCAGTTGTGAAGTTTTATTGCTCACCAGACTTGAGGGGATCTCACCTTCAAGGAGATTGGTTGAAAGATCGATGAACCGGAGGCAGGAGAAGGAGGACAGAGTGCTTGGTATCATGCCCATGAGGTTGTTGTAGCTGAGGTTTAAATAGAAGAGGCGATTCAGGCTGCCGAGCTCAGGCGGGATGTGCCCGTTCAGCTGGTTGTTTCGAAGGTGGATAGCCCAAAGGAAAGTGAGGTTGCCGACACAAGGCAGTATCTGGCCACTGAGGTTCGCTGAGTCAAAATCCAGCAAGGTGACACGAGATGTGTGTCTCTTCCCACAGGTGACACCAGGCCAGCTGCAGTACTGCACTGACGAGTCATTGCTTCATGAAGCCATGGCTCCGGCAGTATCGGAGTTGGAGAGGTGGAGCTTGAGGCAAAGAAAGGGCCTGGAGATCAGTATCATCGGATGTCGTGCTGTGAAGTGTAGCAGGAGCTGAAGAAGATGCAGTTGAGAATGAGAGGAAGCAGGATGTGCATGCAAATGCAAGCAAGATGGTGACCACAAGCACAGGGAAACCAGGGATGGTGGCCATCTACACGGCGGCGTTGCTGCTGCTGCTGCTGCTGCTGCTGGTGTTTCTACTTTGGATTGCAAACTTTGAGTTGTGGTGCTTGTGAAGCTAACGTGTGTGCATATATTTATTACAGAGCTAGCACACTCCCACCTTAGCAGTTAGCTTATTTTAAACCATAATGAGTAGTGCTTATTTTTCAGTCACACCAAGTGGTCAAACTTGGACATGGTTTGTAACACGTCAATAGACCTGCGCACTACTGCCACAACGGCTATGTACACTGCTGCGAGAAGCATTTCTTTACATGCAAACCGGCCACCACTTCAAGAAGACAAAAAAAAAAGAGTGGTTTCTAAGATTTTAAACCCTCACATGCTACATCTCCACTACTGAACTATACACTCACTCATGGGTGAGCATATGATACTAGCCCTAACACGCACACTTTAATGCACAGGTATATAGCAGTAAATAAACAGTGTGTTGTTAAACAGTACTGAACCGTGTTCTGAATAGGACCGAACAATATCGAGAACAGTAGGCAAAAAGTGTTGAGGGAGCCAGAAGTCTTGCGCGCACGAGGGAGTATATCTTATTATTCTTTCATATTAGCATTTTGTAATCTTGCGTTGAATATTTTGACCATTAAATAATCCGAAATAAACAAATTTTGTACTGCAAAATTTTAGATCTTGTCCAGCACTGTAACTTTGATAAGAGGACATGTCTCCCATTCGAAATTGTTTGACGAACAAATTTTAAAAATGAATGGAGCTACTTCGTTCTACTTGATTGAATCAAGCACTACAAATTTAAGTTCTACTTGTGGAAACTTTGAGTTTTCTTTTACAACAACGAACTTTGAGTTGTGGTGCTAACACTACTGGAGGCCGCGGCTTTGCCGAGTGTTTTTACACTCAGCAAAGAGCCCTTTGCACTCGGCAAAGGCTTTGCCGAGTGTAGCACTCAGCAAAATCCGCTCGGGAAAATTTTTCTCGGCAAATGGTCTTTGCCGAGTGCTTTTTATCCGGGCACTCGGCAAAATAAAAAAAAATTTGCCGAGTGCTTGGGGCGGCACTCGGCAAAATATTTTCAGCCGTTGCGGCGCCGACCATTAACAGTTATTTTGCCGAGTGCCCGACCCAGCACTCGGCAAATTTTTTTTTATTTTTTTCAAAATTACTTTGCCGAGTGCCCCAGCCCAGGCACTCGACAAAGTTTTTTTTATTTTTTTTAAAAGTACTTTGCCGAGTGCCCCTGCCCAGGCACTTGGCAAAGTTTTTTAATTCTTTTTTTAAATTACTTTGCCGAGTGCCCCTACCCAGGCACTCGGCAAAGTTTTTTTTTATTTTTTTTAAATAATTTCTTTGCCGAGTGCCCCTGTTTAGGCACTCGGCAAAGAATTTCTGAATTTTTTTTAAAAAAAATACTTTGCCGAGTGCCGCGGCAAGGCACTCGGCAAAGAAATTTTATATTTTTTTTTGAAAAATCTTTGCCGAGTGCCTTGCCCATGGCACTCGGCAAAGGCCCCGAGAATTGCAAAAAAAAATTTACATTCCATTGTAACATACAATATATATATACATCAATCATCACATCTATATCACCAACATGCATTATATATCACAAGCACACGTATATTTAATAAATTCATTGAAAATCCATCACAAATGCACCAAAGTTTTTGGCATCCGACGTCACAACTTGCTTGAAACCTTCTCAATTTTTTACCACAGCCTCCACATGCGATAACACGACGCCTCGACAAGTTTTGTGACTTTTGGACTTCGTTTGCATTTTATATAATTTAAAATCACATTTCCGGAAAGTACCTCGACATGTTACGTCAACGAGATGCTCGAAATTTCATGTGAGTTCCTGGATACGGCCTAAACATACCCTAAATATCATGAGTATCAATTTTTGGATGACCAAAGTCCATTATTCCATGTACCTGCAGTTCAAATTTGAAATATCCTGAAAAATTCGACGAAACGAAATAAACTAATGAAATATATCAAAAAAGTCAAAATTGTCCCAAATTTTAAAATAGAATTTGAAAGACTATCACAAGGCCCCAGAAAAAAATTTGGGCCCAAAATAAAAAAAAATATTTTGCCGAGTGCCGGCCCAGGAGGCACTCGGCCAAATATGATTTTCAAAAATAAAAAAAAAATTGCCGAGTGCCTGGCGCTGGCACTCGGCAAAATAAGTTTTAAAAAATAAAAAAAAATTGCCGAGTGCCCAAGGCTTACACTCGGCAAAATATGTTTTTAAAAAATTAAAAAAAAATTGCCAAGTGCCTGGGTCGGGCTCTCGGCAAAATAAGTTTTAAAAAATAAAAAAAAAATTGCCGAGTGCCTATCTCTGGCACTCGGCAAAATATTTTTTTAAAAAAAAATTTGCCGAGTGCCATGGACTGGCACTCGGCAAAATATGTTTTTAAAAAATAAAAAAAAAAAAATTGCCGAGTGCCTGGGGCTGGCACTCGGCAAAATAAGTTTTTAAAAATAAAAAAAAATTGCCGAGTGCCAGCCATTAGGCACTCGGCAAAATCTGACGGCAGGCGGCCGCCGTCACGGGCTGGCCACCTTTTGCCGAGTGGGATCTTTGCCGAGTGTGCCGCGGCACTCGGCAAAGCCTAGTTTTACCGAGAGCCAGGCTTTACCGAGTGCCTGGCACTCGGCAAAGCCACCTTTGCCGAGTGCTTTATTTTGCCGAGTGCGGCACTCGGTAAAATATTGCTTTGCCGAGTGCCCCGATAAAAAGCACTCGGCAAAGTCTCAGGCACTCGGCAAAGTCCAGTTTTCCAGTGGTGTAACGTGTGTGTATTTATGGAGCTAGCGCACTATTAGCAGGACCTCTAAAAAATTCCACGAACAGGAGAATGGCTAATGCTTATTTTAGTCACACAAAGTGGTAGTGGCAATTGACCTGCGCACTCGGTCTATGGCTATATGCTTTTGAACCGTTTTAGGGAACTTTTACAGCTATATATGCCTATATCGATGATGGATATGTAACCTCTTTTAGCTAGCAGTGCAGACATGTCCTTTGTGGTGAAGCAAATCCTGATTGTACACTTCATCAGTTTATTCATTTCAGTTATATATAACTATGCTCACTACTACATAAATTGATTTTTAGCAACACAGCAATTTTAGGCCATAGACGGGTGAATTTCTAGCCAACACTATGGATGCCTCTATTGGGTCCCACTAACCAAGCTACCTCTAAAAATACATTTTTCCAATATTGCTAGAAATCTGGCCTCCCCAAAGCCTTCAACAGAGACACCCCATCCCACACACCACACTCCATTGGTTATGCTTCCGCGTTCTTCAGTTAGTAGATACGTTTAGATCTGGCTCTAACCGTGCACTCTAACAACAATAATAAATGCATTAGGAGTAGCCTAAGCATATCAGTTAACCTGACGAAGATGTATCAATGTCTGGACGACCTAGATCAAAACAACATCGTTCCTTTTGTTTTGTTGACCTTGACTCTACTTTACTTACGTTCTAGAGTTGCAGCTGCCATTATGTAAGTGCACTACAGATAACTAACGCCACAAGACACCAGAGTCTTCCACTACGTAGATTGAATAATCATTATTGGCCCGCAATGGAGGTAGCTAGAAAACCCTATTGGAAGATAAATGGAAGACGTATATAGTGGAAGACTCCTTACTTGTTAGTGCAAATCCCTGCTGCTCTAGTGGAAACGTGAAAACATACTTAGCGATTTTCAAAATAAATGTTATGACTACACAAATAATTTTTAGCAACAAAGAACTTTTCTAGTAAAGACGGCTCATTCAAAACGAACCTCTAAAAATGGTTTCCATGCCAGTCTGCCTCTACAAAATGGTTTACAGATCCTGTTGAGATTTAAAGCTGCCTCTAAAAATGCTTCTATCTTTATATGGATGTTTGGATCCACTCTTCTAAACTTTAGAGCTCTAAAAACTTTAGAGCACTTTAGCTCAGTTTTGAGATCTAAAGCTCACATAGATATAATGTGAAGTGGGCTAAAGTCCAGAGCTAACTTTACACCACATGTTTGGAGATTCACTACTGGAAACTCGAATTGTTCTGTGGGTGATAAATTTTTCTGTGTGTTTTTTTGGGTACACACAGAAAAATTACGATTTTTCTGTGGGTTTCAAAATATCCCGACAGAAAAATACGAAAACCCACAGAATAATTGTATGATTTTTCTGTGCGTGACAATACACACACGGAAAAAATCAGCACCCACAAAAAAATGAAACTTATTCTGTCGGTTCCTTAAAAACGCACAGAAAAAATATATACACGCACAGAAAAAATATAATTATTCTGTCGGTTATTTTAAAACGCACAGAAAAAAGATACACACGCACGGAAAAAAACGAAGAAGTCCTAACCCTAACCCTAACCTGCCGCGGACTCGCCCGCTCGGCTCCTCACGCACGCACGCTCCCCTCCCTCCCGTTCTTCTTTCCCGCCGCACCCTCCCCAGCCCTCCACACTCCCCTCCCCTCCCCTCCTCCCGCACCCGCACCCGCACCCGCCCCTCCCCTCCCTCCCCTTCTTCCTCGGCGCGATACCTTCTTCCCGAGATCCGGATCGTACCTTCCCAAAATCGTTGTGCCGCGCACGCTCACCCCCCAATCCTCCAAATCATACCTGCCCTCCAAATCACGCTACCGCCCTCCCATCCACTGTTGACCCCAAATCTCATGCCACCCCGCCGCACTCACCTCCCTCCCCAACTTCCCTACCTCTCCGGCGACGCTCTTTCCCTCTCCGGTGGACATGGCGGCGGCGGCAGCGGTGATGGTGAGCACGGCGGGCTCCCTGCTGTCGATGCGGCAAGAGCCGGCGCTGGAGCTCAAGCTCCACGCGCTCGCCAGCCCCAGCTCCCTCGTCCATGCCTTCTGGCACCAGATCTCCACCAGCGTCTCCTCCATGTAAATCCCCTACTCCCTTGGCGCAGCCCCAGCCGCGCGCTCCACTCCTGCCCCCCCCCCCCTCAATTTGCCCGTTCTGCCGCTGCCCCGCGCGACAGCGGGTGCTGCAGCGCCCGCTTTGTTCTCGCGCGCATGCTTTGATTGCGTTGGTTACTGATAGCCTGATACTACGTGGGTGGAAATATCCTGGAGATAGGAGACCTCTCTACAGATTCTATGCTTTTCAAGATATATCATATAATTTCTACTACATTAGTGTATTAGGAGTATGCTTCTTTCTAATTCCACCTTTTTTACTGTGTGCAACACTGCAAATCAAGACCCGAGTTACAAAACTAATTTTTATTGTACAATTCTCTTAGTATGCACTATCATCATTCAAGTTATATCATGGTTTGCAGAGATAGCACCTGCCTTGATGTTAGTCCTTATTTTTTTGTATGCCATTGTTGATAAACAAACAGACATACCCTGTTATGCTTAAGGAAGATGAAAGTGACATGTAAGATTACTCTGTGCACTTCATTTTTGCTCTTAGTTGATGTTCATGCTGTTTTGTCTTCTCTATTTTAAGTGCCTACTAGGTGCAACATTAAATTATTTTTGTAGTCAACAATCTATAGGCAACAGATAGAGCACACTATGTGATTGTAGTCAACAAAGATGGTATTGGTGAACCCAGCCAGACATACTAGGCATTCAGGGAATTTGCCAATATGAGATGACCCAAATGATTTAAGTGAATAGCTCTATCTTGAGTTGGTAGTTGCTATCAGACACTATCTTGAGTTGGTAGCATCTGAATTGCCCACTGGTGTTGCAGCCAGATTACCCCACGAGTCTTCTGCGCCAGATTACCTTAGCATGCACTTCCCATGAATTATCTTGATCTGCTGGCTTTGCAGCAGCTCCAACTCCACTACCCCAGCCTCCCCAGTCACCAGAAGCATTCGCAGCACTAGCATTTTGTTCCCAACTTGAGTTCATTGTTGTGCCATTTTCCCATGAGCTGCCTTTCTGAATATTTTGCTCTCCAACTTAAGTATTATACAACACCTCAGAATATCTAATTAACCCAATCAAACTAGAATAGACACTGATCCTAAACAAGGCAAGATCTACCAATCCCCAGAAGTCCTTGGGTGGGGAATAAATGTCCCTGTGGTGTTGCTGCAGTCAAAACTACTGACTTAACCATTAATATTAAAACATGCTTGGTTGACAAACCTGCACAACTTGATTGAAGGCACATGAGATGCCAATAAGTTCCCTCACTTGCTGAATGCCATATGGAATAGACCTCCGTGTGTCAATGAGGTCAAGTACAGGTAAGCAGGCATCAATTGTTGTCCTCCAGGCATCACCATTGCTTACAGCATCATCTTTTTCAACAATGATTTCTAACGCCAGTCCTTGTTACCAGAATCAGTTGTCTCTTTCCATTGAGCAGTACCATTTCCTATGCTTGTGCTCTCTTGGCTTAAACCTTTTTTTAGTTCAAAATAAACTCAATTTGGTTGCACTGTTCACCCTGCCAAATGAATTTATCTTCTCACTTGTAGGTAATTTGGGCGTTTGTCATAATCTCATATATGAGGGAAGAGAAGGTAGTTTCTTTCATGGCCTTGCAATATCAGTTATCTGCATTGATAATGAATAATCTTGTATTGCAATATTTGGTGAGACTGATGAATAGGACTCCTACTTATGCTTGCTATATTGTAATGATCAGCAAAATTCTTTAGTTATCATCCGAATGTTCTGCTGTTGCTGGGCATGCCCTAGCATAACTAATTTGTGCAATATTCTACTTCTTGGTTTACCTTGAACAGATGTATATATGCCCACACTTGTGCTCGGTCTGTAACCAATTACTTGGCTTTCCAAGTTCTTCATCCTTAAATAATTTTGTGATTAATAACTGTGCTTTTTTAACTCTCTCTTGTGGGAGTCCTTATGTTTTTTACTTAAATATGTAATGGTTATGAACACCTCTTTTTCTTTTGTTCCATCTTTCACTTTTTTTTTGTCCTAATGGGGATCATTGGTGCTAACTACTCTGGATATTTTTTGTGTACTCTTTTTTTTATGGATCTTGTTTACTTGTATGGAAGGTATTTTATCGTCTGTGAGGAAAAGATCATTTTGATATTTTTGGTTCTTATGAGTTCACCTGAAAAATTAAAAGCTGAACAAGTTGTTGAACATTTGGTTCCTAGACTTTTACACTCCGACTTCTTCCAATGGAAAGGCAGTGCTGCTGCTGTGGTTCAAATAATCAAACCAGGTTCTTAAGTCCCTTTTTATTAATTCAAAGGGATTGTTGCTTAAGTGAGTCACACGTACGTATTTTGTAGGAACAGAGATGTATGATTTTCCTATGTAGTTGGGCCAAGCTATGAAGCTTTTACACTAGCCTGTGCTCTCTTTTTTTTGTAAATTTAATAAGCTTATGTCTCAGTGGAATGTTTTACCATCTTATTAGGTTCTTAACAAGGCTACTGTTTTCTCACATTGATGCATGTACCTTTTTAAGTGACTAAAACTCTAAGAGGCTTAGTTTCTTTCTATTAAATTTCCTGATATGAGACAATGAGTTTCATGGATGTCAAAATTAGTCTGCTTCCTTTTCTTTGCTAGTAGTGTGCTGTATGCTAATGCTTGCATTTTGTTAGCACTGGCACCCCTTGTTTAGTAACTTCATTTTTCCTTTTATTGAATTATCTATTTTGATATATGGTTTTCATTTCATTGCTTCTTAATTTTTTTTCTTTTCTTACTCTAGTAGCCGTGTTGTCTCATGCCATTTGGTCCTTTGGTGAAAAAAATGTAGTCATGTTATTTCTGATGATAATATGTTCAGGGATCTCATGTATATGTATTGTTTTGTTTTGCCTATACTTATCTCTTACTGCCATTTCCTATGCTTGTGTTCTCTTGGCTTAAACCTTTTTTTAGTTCAAAATAAACTCAATTTGGTTGCACTACAGATAAATGCCAATGGCGTGAAGAGGAACTTTTATCCTGGCGACAAGCTACCCCTGTGGCACGACGAGCTGGAGCCCCATAACTCTTTGCTTGATATTCTTGCTGATAGATCAGACTGATTCTATTTTTGACATAAGTGTTGACTCCATTCATGATGAACTACTGATTTGTGTATTATTTGAATGAAACCTTGTTAGTCATGCATAGAAATTACTATATGGAAAATGTATATTTTAATATGTTGTTGCTACTGTTTTAAAATAATTTTTTTTGTGTGTTTAACTCTTTTTTCTGTGAGGTTGGCTGCACAGAAATATTTTTTTTAATCTAGGCGAAATGAATTTTTCTGTGAGTTCACCTAGACCGACAGAAAAAAAAAACATGTGTTTTTCTGTGCGTTTATTTCTTTTTTCCTGTGTGGATTAACACACAGAAAAATTAGTTTTAATCTTGGCGAACACAATTTTTCTGTGCGTGTGAGACCCACAGAAAAATTGTTTCTGACGGTGAACCCACAGAAAACTTCGATTTTTCTGTCATTATATTTCTGTGGGTATTTTTCTAAGGGTACACCGTCAGAAAAATATTTTTCTGACGGTATTCATATTTTTCTGTGTGTTTTCGCACACACAGAAAAAAGCGAGATTCCAGTAGTGATTTTAGCTCTAAAGTTTAGAGCTCTAAAGTTTAGATGAGGGATCCAAACAGACCCTTAGAGACTGCTGCATCTAGACCTGTCTCACAATAAAATTCATAACTTCGTGTGCGGATCATCAAGATTGATTGATTGATTAAATAGTACTGAACCGTGTTCTCAATATAGGGACCGAACAATATTGAGAACAGTGGGCAAAGTGCTGAGGGAGCCGGAAATCTTGCACGCACGTGGGAGTATCTTTCATATTAGTATTTCATAATCTTGTATTGAATATTTAGACCATTAAATAATCCAAAATAAAAAAAATTTGGACTACAAAGTTTTAGATCTTGTCAAGAACTGTAACTTTGATAAGAGGACATCTCCCATTCGAAATTGTTTGAACAAATTTAAAAAATGAGTTCTACTTGTGCAAACTTTGAGTTGTGGTGCTAACGTGTGTGTATTTATGGAGCTAGTGCACTATTAGCAGGACCTCTAAAAAATTCCTGGAACAGGAGAATGGCTAATGCTTAATTATTCAGTCACACAAAGTGGTAGTGGCAATGGACCTGCGCACTATGGCATACGGCTATATACTTTTGAACTGTTTTAGGGAACTTTTATAGCTATATGCCTATATCGATGATGCGTATATAACCTCTTTTAGATAGCAAAATAGACATGTCCTATGGCCTTGTTTAGATTGCAAATTTTTGCAATCTGCACACTGTAGCACGTTTCGTTTGTATTTGACAAACTTTGTCCGATCATGGACTAACTAGGCTCAAAAGATTCGTCTCGTGATTTACAACCAAACTGTGCAATTAGTTACTTTTTTTACCTATATTTAATGCTCCATACATGCGTCCAAAAATTGATGTGATGGAGAGAGAGTGAAAAAACTTGGAACTTTGAGGTAATCTAAACAAGGCCTATGTGGTGAAGCAAATCGTGATTGTACACTTCATCAGTTTATTCATTTTAGTTATATATCACTATGTTCACTACTACGTAAATTGATTTTTAGCAAGACAACAATTTTAGGCCACGGACCGGTGAATTTCTAGCCACCCCTTTGTAAGCCTCCGTTGGGTCCCACTAACCAAGCTATCTCTACAAATACATTTTCAGATATGGCTAGAAATTCGACCTCCCCAATGCCTTCAACAGAGATATCCTATCCCACACACCACACTCCATAGGTTATGCTTCTGCACACACCACACTCCATTGGTTATGCTTCTGCGTTTTCTTCAGTTAGTTGATTCGTTCAGATTTAGATCTAACCGTGCAATATCTAACAATAATAATAAATGCATTAGGAGTAGCCTAAGTATATCAGTTAACTTGATGACGATGTATCGATGACTCAGATCAAAACAACTTCATTTATTTGTTTTGTTGACCTTGACTCTACTTTACTTACATTCTAGAGTAGCAGCTGCCATTATGTAAGTGCACAATAACTAACGCCACAAAACACCAGTCTCCACTATGTAGATTGAATAATCATTATTGACCCACAATGGCGGTAGCTAGGAAACCCTATTGGAAGATAAATGGAAGACGTATATAGTGGAAGACTCCTTGTTAGTGCAAATCCCTAGCCCGCTCTAGCAGTGGAAACCTGAAAACATATAGACTTAGCAATTTTCAAAAATAAATGTCACTACTACACACATGATTTTTAGCAACAAAGAACTCTTCTAGTAAAGACCGCTCATTCAAATGCAAGTCTATAAATGGTTTCCTAGCCGGTCCGCTTCTAGAAAATGGTTTTTAGAGGCGGTTGAGATTTAAAGCTACCTCTAAAAATGCTCCTATCTTTAGGGTCTGTTTGAATTCATACCAGGGCTGGATATCGATTCATAGGCATAGTTCACACTAGGGCCTGTTTGAATTTATGGGGAAGCTCCTCATACATCCTTGGCAGGTTGAGGCACGCCCTTTGCTCATCTATCACTTGTCGGTATCTCTTAAGGGTCGCCTCCTGTGCCTTCAACTGATCCTCCAACCGTCGATTCTTGTCTACCAATTCATATGCATAGTTCACCATCACTTGAGTAGTGGGATCCGTGCCTTCAGGGTCCATTATTGCCCATCCCAGGTCAGGGTGTTGGCGAGGGAGGAATCGGTATTGGTCTTCCTTCATATCCTCAAAGCGACGACCACGGAGACCCATGCAAGCTACAGCAGCTGCATCTTCTATGCTATCCTCCATGGTGGCACAGTGAGCGTGATGCGCATAGTTTGAGTCCAGCTGGTATACGTCCTTCTATTCGTCCTTGATGGTGATGCACGCCCTAGTCTTCCAATGGGTGTTCTCCAGAGGGAGCGTACACTCGGTGCAGACGTATTCCACAGCTGCGTCCCAATCAGCGTAGTAGGTTTGAAGAATCCCCATAAGTTGGTGGTGCGAAATAGAGGATTCACACCTCGGCTTGTACCAAACCTTCATAGTCCACCCCAGGGGAGGGATCGACTCATCCTCTTGTACGGCGTCTTCCTCATCATCATCATCAGACAATGTAACCACCTCCACTTCTTCGGGTTCTTCTTTAGGCTCTTCTTGGAATGGCTCAGGCGTGGGTACAGGTGTTGGAGAGTCATCCTCTTGTTCCTAGGGTTCCTCCTCCTCATGTGGCTCCATGGACAAGCTACGAGGCCGGTAGTAGCCTCTGGTGCTGATGCGAGCGGTCTTATTGGCATGAGACATCTACATAATTAGATTTAGTTAGAATAGAAGCAAAAATTTTCATAACAGAGTGAGGCAAAAGACGCATAAAACTTTAGCAAATAACAAGAGTGAGATGAAAAGCATGAAATGAGTGAAGCAAAAGAAGCTAAAACGACCATTGCTAACTAGGCTTGCGTCCTACAGTCAACACGGTTCCGATACCAATCTATGACACCTGATTTTAAACATAAAATGGGATGCAAAATCTTATGTGTGCCTAGAGATCAGTCACACACATAAGCCGACAAATTATAAGTAGTATCATCACAAGTGTTTATTACATCACGAATAATAAAACAGAGTCTTCACATAAATGTAGCGGAAGTGTAAAGAAAAGATCTCTCGCGGAAGCTCCATATCACAGGGACGTCAACTGGTTGACCACAAGTCTAGTAATCCTCAGGAAAGTTGTCATTACCATAGCCATCTGTTACCCATCTGGGATTTTTATCCAAATAATAAAAATAAACAAGCGTAAGTACATGTCGTACTCAACAAGTGTAACATGGGGTTCATGAGGCTCAAAAGGCTTGACACAGGTTTAACAACATTTAGCTTTTAGTTGTCACAATTTTAGCATAAGAGTAGCAACAAGTTGGTTCAATCCCAAAGCAAAACACATGATCAATGTAAACATGAATAATGAATAGCATAAACAGATAATGCTTAGTGATCATCTATTCCATAAGGGTTCCAAAGCCACTCGTGACCATGAGCACAGCTGATATACCAATTTTACACTCTACAGAGGATGTACACTTTCACTGTGAGTCGTGATTTATCCTTTCGCCCAAGGGGGCCAACCGCTTGACCCCTGGAAGGTCGGCAGGGTTCACTATGAAGCCTTTTAAAGCTTCGTCTAACAAGTTGGGGCCATTAGATTCACTCGGCAAACAGATGTAGAGCCCCCCTTCCCGATGGCACATTGACACGTAGCCTATACACATGGGGATAGATGCTGCACTATACCCAATTCGTCAAGCCATTCTTACGCCAATAAAGGTAACCACTAATAAGCTAGAAAAGGTTCTCATACTGAGCTAAAGCCAGAGCCATGTAGCCCTCATAGTTGTACTGTAAGTCCTGGATGATCACTTATAGATAAGTCCTTAGGGAGAGGAATCTAGAGCACCATAAAAATAGCCCAATGCTCTAGCCCCCTAGTTCCATATTGCTAAAAAGTCATATTTTAATGTTTATTGCATATACCATTAGTCAAGTTACAAGATCATGGTTTAATTGACCACAAGCAAAGCTACCCAATGCATATCCCGTAGGTGACAAGGTATAAGTTCAATTCTAGGGAAATCCCTATCAAGGTGACACATGCAACATGAATTAAATGTATTAAGGTGAATAGGAAGCAAGGCTAATCACATGCTATACTTGCCTTGAACAAACTGCTCCTGCTGATCCTGCTCGTTAAAGTAATACTCTTGGTCTCTCATGAATTGCTCACCGTCTATACTCGATAATCACAACAACATACAAGCATCCAAAAACAATCATGCATAGCAAACAAAAGCTATAGATTAGAAAAGTACACCAATCAATATAAAATCAAGATGAAAAGCTTGTAAAACGAATATACGTCTCACTACGAACACACAGACGCGAAGATCGCAAACATCGAAGCTAAAATGAAGAAGTTATGAATTAAACAAGATTTCCTTTAGTAAAATAATAGATTAAATCTAACCTCAAATTTTAAAAGTTGAAAACCTACTTAACAGTAGTATGAACATGTAGATTATGGAATTGTGAACCTAACGCAATTTGAACGGATCAAATCGGAGTTAAAACAGAGAGTTTATGGCCTACAGAAGATAGTGGCAGTTCTGTTAATAGAGGAAACTTGATTTTTGAATTTACAATGATCAAAATCTGATTTTAAACCAAACCAAGGACTGCGGGCATGATTTATAGAAAGATCAGGGGCTCTTTAGAATAAAAACAAGGACTGCGGGTTGAGATTTAAATAGTTATAAGGGCCTTTTTGCAAAATTCATAGCGAAGGGGTATCTTCTAATCTGGGCCGTTGGATCAAAGATGGACGGTGCAAAATAGATCTGGATGGGATGGGGGCACCGACGAGCTCGGTGGTGAGCTCCATGGTGGCGCCATGGTAGGAGACAGGCGGTGCTCGTCGAATTCGATCTATGGACCATGATACAGTAAACCAATGGCACTGGGAGAGAGAGAGAGAGGAGATGACGGCGAGCTCGGCTAGGTAGCTTACCATGACGCGGAGCAGGCGAGAGCACCACGGTGCTCGGTGAGGCGGCGGAGATGGCGGCGGTGCTAGGGTTAACGGTGGCGCTGTGAACTCGAGGCGAGACGAGGCGGCCTCGAAGCTTGGGACGGGCGCGGCATGACGCAGGCAACCGGTTTTTATAGTCGGGAATGTCTTGGGGCACAAGGCAAGGAGGGAGCATGGCCAGCGTAGATTCGGCAGCTATGGCAATGGCAGAGTCTGTCTTGGTCATACATGGAGGAAGAAGACGGGGTTGCTGACAGGTGGGGCTGGACCGTCAGCGACACAAGGGAGGAAAGGGCGGCACGGCGCGACGCTGGCTGCGGACCGAGCAAAACTGGGCCGGCACTTGCTGGGCCGCAGGGAAGAAAAAGCAGAGTAGGCCGCGCGGGCGAGTAAAGGAAGCAGAGCGACTGGGCTGGCGGGAAGAGCAGCCCGACCTGGGCTGCGGCGGGCCAAAATCAAGAATGGGAGGGAAAAATCCTTTTCCATTTTTCTAAACTAATTTCCAAACAACTTTTGAATGCAAATTCAAATCAATTTAAAATCTGATTTCAAACCACACAATACAAAAATAATATGCAGCAGCATGAATGCATAAACATGTAGGTAAACCTTATATTTGATTTTAATTTGATAAAATTTATTATTTTCTATGTTACATGCTCACACTAATACATAAATAATTCCAATTCACCTATTTTAAAATTACACAAATTTTAGGGTGTTACAATTCTACCGCCCTTAAAATGAATCTCGTCCTCGAGATTCAGACGATGTTTACTCAAATAATTGTGGGTATGTTTTTCTCAAATTCTCTTCTCGTTCCCACGTAGCCTCATCTTCTGTATATCGATTCCACTGAACCTCACACATCTTTATAACTCGGCTCCTGGTAACTCTTTCCGCCATTTCCAAAATCTTTACCGGAAATTTCTCATACGTAAGATCCTCCTTAACTGTAAGCTCTTCTAACGGTATCTGCTCCTCAGGTATACACAAACACTTCTTTAGTTGAGACACATGGAACACATCATGTAATCCTGGCAAACTCTTAGGTAATTCCAACTGTTAAGCTACTTCACCACGTCTCTCTAAGATCTTGAAAGGCCCAATATACCTTGGTGCTAACTTTCATTTCATGTTAAACCTTCTCACACTTCTCATAGGTGACACCTTCAAGTAAACATAGTCCCCTACTTCAAAAACCAATTCTCTTCTCCGAGTGTCAGTATAGCTCTTCTGTCGAGACTGAGCCACTCTCAAGTTATCTCTAATCATCCTAACTTGCTATTCTACGTCTCTTAAAACATCGGGTCCAAACACTTGAGTTTCTCCCGTTTGATTCCAAAACAACGGGGTTCTACACTTTCGTCCATACAAAGCTTCGAAAGGTGCCATATTGAGTCTCTTCTGATAACTGTTGTTATACAAAAACTTTGCATAAGGCAAACTCTTGTCCCAACTTATACCATACTGCAAAGCACAAGCTCTCAACATGTCCTCTAATATCTGATTAATCCTCTCAGTTTATCCATCTGTCTGAGGATAATATGCTGTACTAAAATTCAACTTCTTTCCCAATGAACTATATACTTGCTACCAAAAATGAGATGTAAATTGAGTACCCCGATCAGACACAATTTTCTTGGGAACTCCGTGTAGACATACTATTCTTTCTATATATAATTGGGCTAACCTTGGTCCATTATAAGTAGTCTTGACTGGTGTAAAGTGAGTAACTTTAGTTAACCGATCCACTATCACCCATATTGAATCGTAACCTCCCTGAGTGCGTGGTAACCCTACAATGAAATCCATACCAACTTCTTCCCACTTCTACTTAGGTATATTCATTGGTTGTAATAATCCTGCGGGTCTTTGATGTTCAGCTTTGACTCTTTGACATGTATCACATAAAGCAACATACTCTGCAATATCTCTCTTCAGTCCATACCACCAATACTTCTCTTTTAGATCCAAATACATCTTGGTACTCCTAGGGTGAATAGAATAAGCAGACTCATGTGCCTCACGAAGAATTGCATCTCATATAGCCTTATTCTCAGGCACACATAGGCTTTTCCCAAACAACCTTACCAATCACTATGTTTTCTGCTATTTCTTTCAACTTTGCATCCTGTAACTGGCCCTTACGTATTTCTTGCTCTAGTTTAGGCTCCAACACCAACTCCACTGCATTAGTGACAAAGCCCAAGTTCAGTCGCTCAAATTTAACATACAACTCACTTGACATAGGTGCCACTTGCACCTCATTGGCATAACTCTTCCTGCTAAGAGCATCGACAACAACATTTACTTTTCCAGGATGCTAGTGTACCTCTAGATCATAATCTTTTATCAACTCTAACCATCAATGTTGTCTCATATTCAGATCTATCTGAGTGAAAATGTACTTCAGACTCTTGTGATCAGTGTAAATATCACTCTTATGTCCGATAAGATAGTGCCTTCATATCTTCAGAGCATGAACCACTACTGCTAATTCCAAATCATGAGTAGAATAGTTTAGCTCATGCTTTCTCAGCTGTCGGGATGCATAGGCCACTACTCTTCCTTCTTGCATAAGAACACATCCGAGACTATGACGAGAAGCATCACAATAGATAGAAAAACTCTTATTCAAATCTGGCAAAACCAACACTGGGGCGGTAGTCAACCTCTTCTTCAACTCTTCAAAGTTAGCCTGGCACTCCTCGGACCACACAAACTTAGCATTTTTCTCCAACAGAGAGGTCATAGGCTTGGCAAGTTTAGAGAAACCTTCTATGAACCTTCTGTAGTATCCAGCCAATCCCAAGAAACTACGAATCTCTCCCACATCGGTTGGTGGTTTCCAATTCAATACATCTCTCACCTTACTTGGATGTACTGCTATTCCACCATTAGAGACAATATGGCCTAGGAAAGAAGCTTCCTTCAACCAAAACTCACACTTACTTCATTTAGCATACAACTAGTGTTCTCTGAGCTTTTGCAAGACCAACCTTAAATGTTCAGCTTGCTCTTCTTCCGTTTTGGAGAATACCAATATATCATCGATAAATACCACCAGAAACTTATCCAAAAATTCCAAGAACACCTTCTTCATCAAGTACATAAAGTATGCAGGTGCATTGGTCAAACCAAATGACATAATGGTGTACTCATACAAACCATATCTCATAGTAAAAGCTGTCTTGGGTATGTCAGTTGCACGAATCTTCAACTGATGATAACCAGAATGAAGATCAATCTTAGAGAAAACACAGGCACCTCTCAATTGATCAAACAAGTGTTAACACTAAAATTTAGTAATTTTATTGCCTATCGAGTCTATGGAAGTAAGCTGATATTTGTGAGGACACTTTCGACTCGTTTGTCTGGACTGCCCAGTAAGCCATGTTGACATATCAAGCTGACAGGAAATGTTATTCAATAATATTCTAAATACTTGGCAAGGAATGGCAAGATGTGCTTCACGTGAGCAGAAGAAGGAAAGCAAATTCGTGCATGCACACGATTAATTAAAGGAGAGGCATGAAATCCAGACGTTGCTTGGTCCTCACGTGGAAATAAAGGAAAAGTAAGAGAAGCTAGTTTATTCCTGTTTGCTTCAGTTGGTATACGAATATATGCTGCTAGTGCTTGGTACGTGCACAAAGGAAGCAAGAAAGGAACAGGAAGGAGAGAGTTCGGCTTTAATACTTGAGGAAGGAAATACTTTAATATTGTTTGGCTGGGCTACATAAGGAAATTAAAATATATTTGAATGGAGACGTAAAGCTTCTTAAACCTCGATGGTGTACATGCACGAAGAAACGAAAAGCTAGCAGGATCGGGAGTTGGCTTGTATGTACGTGAAGACTAGCCACCACATATAACATGCTGATTTCCACGTGATCGGGAAAGATTTGGGCCAAGGACCCCTGGCCGTATTAGTGCTGGACTTACCATGCATAGCCGAATCAGTTAGGGAATATAGATTTGTTTTATATTCGGCTTGTAAGTATAGAAACCTCCCGTGCATGTATGTACGAGAGTCCTACTCTATATCGCCGAAGACCAGGCATCCCTATAAATATAAAGGGTTACGGTAAATTGTAGGAAATCATCCAATCAATCAATACCAATTATTTTTTTTCGGCTTTATGCCAACCCTTTGGAGTAGTAGTACTGTAGATCTCGGCAAGTTCTTCAACAAGCAGAGCTGTATCGTTCCGGCTAACCTCCGACTTGTCTATAAGTACCATCATGGCTTATACTTCTGTTTGTGAGGTTGCATCGGTCTGGCCAACCTCTTGCGAGCTCTAGTATAAGCTAGTTATTGATCCTTATCTAGTTCAAGTACGGCTACATCGGTTAAGTTCGACCTCCACTGCTCGAATTAGATTAAGGTCAAGTTATCGGCTCTACCTAAGGGTGGCATCCTTCGGGTAGATTCATTAAGTTACCGATCTTGCTGATGTTCTTATTGTCATTAGTTTTCAGCAATATCAACTTGCCCGATCGAGATCGATCTAGATCGGCCTCACATCCTTTTAGTACATCGTTTATTTTATTACATTACGATGGTTCTTACTTTAAATGACGGATTATGTTTCATCGACCGTTCTACTTCGATCTTGAATGTGCATAGTACGCTGTTAAGGCATATCTGATCTTGAGAATATTTACTAGCTAGTTGAATCTGGTCTATAGCTCACTATTATGGATGTAACGATCCAGTCGATCCCCACTGTTAGTACTTTAGATCTGAGGATGCTAGTTGGTAGATTTTCTTTTGACCAGGCATGACCCTGGCTGTTTGCTATGCCCGCATCGGCTAAATAGCCAATTGCCCGCACTTTAACGCTTACAGTATGTTTTCATGATCCTGTTAAATGTGAATAGATCTGTTTATTTTAAAAGGTTTGATTTGTTGTCTTTATCATGGCTGCCATCGATTCGGTCGAACCCCACTGTTAAGGATAACAGGTTAGGTCTGATGAGTTTATAGATCTATCTATATTAAATAGTCGATTGTTCACATGCTGTAATCCCTTTTCTACTTGAATCGGCTATTTCAGCCGATTCGCATGTGCTTCCACACGTGTAGCGTGTCTTTCAGAAAACCTGTCAATGTATAGACGGTTTTATGGATTCTTTGGCTTTAGTTTGTTGTTATCATCATAGCTGCATCGATCCAGTCAAACTCATTATTGATGGTAACAGATTAGATTCAGAGTATTTGCAGATCCGTTCATACTAGACAGTCGATTTATTCGCATGTTATATCCTTTCCCATTAAACTCATCGGCTCAATGCTTTACACCGTTAATATCCACCTAGCCGATGATTTTACTTATATCTGGGTACATTGTACTTGTTATCATAAATCAATCGCGACCCACGAACATCGCAGTCCCTAACAGCCGATTTCTTCTGGTATCGATTGTTTAGTCGATTTTTCCCGTCTGGCTGCTCCTGAAGCGGCACACTTGGAACTGTCTGGATAAAACCGGCATGTTCCACCTTAAATTACTGATAAGCTTTCTCTCCTTGTCAATTGCAGGTCAAATTGACTAGTACGCCCTCGGGAGGAATTCGCAGGATCGGTTGGTCCTGCGTTGAAGCCAAGCGGATCTCTAGCCTTGCTCCATCAAGCAGATCCTTCCAGCTTGCTCTGTGCCAGGCACATCGACATGTTTTTACGCCGACACATGTTCTGGCACGCCCGGTGGGACCACAATCATTTGATTAGAAGTGAGCCGAATTAATCACTTTTCCTTGCTGGGATCGATTAATCAATTCGGTTAATTGTTTGAGCTGTCGGAACTATTATGGGAACTTTAATCTATATTGCTAAGATTTGCCACTGCACCAAGTTTGCAGGATAATTCTTCTATACGTGTCATCTGCATGGGGCTGGTTGTAGCGTATGGCGACACGTTGACACCCCAATTAATAAGCTCAAGAAGATCAAAAGCGTCAGTAACTCGTTCACCTTCATCGTCTGCTCACATTAGTTGGCTGCTCATATCTATCGGCTGTTCACGTCCGCCGGCTTCAAGAAAGTTTGGGTTATCAATGTTGCTAGCTAAAATAGAATGCTTTGCATGCATATCCACATACAGCAAGATGATACTACTTTGGACTCAAGGAATTAATATGGCCACAGAAGCCGATGACATACAGTTAAAACAGAAGGTGATTGCAAAAGCCGTTGAGAACATGCCCACAAAAGCCGATGACACAAATATGCATCAGCGCCAAGACCAAATATACAGAGATCAAGCTAAGAAGAAATAGCAGCCGTATCTCCGTGCTTAGGAAGGACTTTAAACTAATTAATTATTCGGCTAGCACCTCTATCAGTTTCAAGACCGGAAAGAGACAAGTCGCAACCCAAAAATTGGAATATGTTATTAAAACAATGTTGATGATCCGGTGATTGAAGTAGAAGTTGTCGGGACATCTGGAAATAGCCGATGCAGTCAACTATGTAGGAAATAAACTGCACTAGTGGGAAAACAGAAATAGTTACCAGAAGACGCTCGGAAAAGGAATATGCTATTGGCTTAGTTTCATCGGTTACTGTTGATGAAACGCACCCTAAGAACAAACAGCAGGGGGGCCAGGACAAGTCCTGCAAACAGCATAGGGCCAAGGTCAAGGTCAAGTGACAGGGGGGCAACCACCATAGCTGCAGTCACCAGGTGCCTCTGTCATGCAGGCAACTCAGCTTCCTACTGGACAAACCCAGACGTATTTAGTCCAGCAGCCAACCTCATCAGCTACCCAACAGGATTGTGCAACGGCCGGCACAGGGGAGATTCAATGCTTCCTACTGGATGCCTCAGTCGAAAAAAAATTGTTCTATCGGCTTAGTGATCGGCACATCAACCAGACTAGGGTTCGTTCAGGCGGCATTAATTTGCGACTACTAATTTTACCGTAAGCGTCAAGCAGACAATGAAGGCAAGCTATCTGCTTCGACTCTGTTCATCCAGCATGGATCTATAGGTTGCAGCAGAGATTAAAAGCAAAATCAGAAGTCTCACGGACAAAGTCAGCTGGCCAAGGAAGAGTCCAGAGAAGAATTAAATAATCAGTTGAGAATTTAGTTGCCGATGAACTATCTGCTCCTCAAGACAATGAGATCCCGGACGTTCAGGAGGAAAATTGCAATTATTATTCTACCTATCGCTTCTGTCGGCCTTAGCTTCGAGATAAAAGAAGTGAAATAACTTGAAGATTCTCAAAGATATACTACAAGCGACTTCACGTCCGCTGCGTGTGCATGTTTGGAATATACTAGTTAAGGGATTAAGGAAAGACTACACACGGAAAGCAGCGTTGGATAACGGGACGACTCATACGTCATGTCCAATATCTGAACCAAGCATTCGAACAATGACGATGACGAGGAAGTTGATCGGCAAGGACTTTTGAGTTCTCTCAAGTATCACCACTGCAGACGCCCTCTTTGCCGAGTGCTGGGGGCACTCAGCAAAGCTAGCCAAGCACTCAGCAAAGGCTTTGCCGAGTGCCGCACTCGGCAAAGGTCTCTCGGCAAAGATTTTATCGGCAAAAATTTCTTTGCCGAGTGCCAAAAATCGACACTCGGCAAAGTCTTTGCCGAGTGCCAAGCCCGCACTCGGCAAAAAAATAACTGCCGTCAACATTTGACGCCGGCTTTGCCGAGTGCCTAGGGACTGGCACTTGGCAAAATTTGAATTTTTGCCGAGAGCCAGGGCTCAGCACTCGGCAAAGAAATCATTTTTTTAAAAAAAATCTTTTTAAAAATAGTCTTTGCCGAGTGGTACCACCTGGCACTCGGCAAAATTGACCTCTTTGCCGAGTGCCAGGCTGTGGCACTCGGCAAAACTGGGGAAGTGGCTGTTTTTGCAGCATTTTTTTCCAGCTTTGCCGAGTGCCACACCCCTGGCACTCGGCAAAGACTTCTTTGCCTAGTGTTGGCACTTGGCAAAGCTAGGAAATTTGCTTTTTTTTTGTTTGTTGCTTTCCTTCAAAAGCAAACACGCAAAACTCATATATAATACATGAGACAGCACACAGGCATTTAGCATCACACAAAACACATACATAATCCATCACATATCACATACATCCATAATACATCACAAGCACATCCAACATCCATCATAAGCACATCCTCCTGCATAATCCATCACACACACATCCAATGTGCAAATCCATGACAACATCTAAGAAGTCTTCATCCAACACAAGTCCTAGATCAAGAAAAGTCAATGAAACATGAAGGGGCACCACTTACTGTCACTGATCCCAATGGGAGCCTGAAGGGGCACCTCCGTGCGGTGGTGGACCTGTCCAGCCGGGGTGTGTGTGCTGAGGCGAAGGAGTCGGGTTCGAACCCGACGACTGTTGCTGCACAAAGGAGAATTGAATTCATTAGTATCTACACAAGCTAAAGGACTTGATCAACCATATATATATATACTCACCGGAGTGCCTGGAGCCAGAGGAGTAGGAGGCACAACTGGAGCGAGCAGCGACTGGGGTACCACCACACCCGGGAGAGTGGTGCCGAGGCTCAACATGAATGAGAACAACGAGGAGGTGGTGCAGAAACTCTGTCTTAGACAGGAGCGGGCCACGGAAACCAACCCATCTACGCATCCGCGAGCTGTCCAAAAAACGTGGACAATCTGAAACAGGTACGGAATTTGGTATGCAAAGATCTACATACCAACGACCGTATCTCTTTCGGACGGGAGACGCCTAACTAGGCTTACACGAGATACAAGTATGGAAGATGGGTTATACCTAGGGTGTCGGTGAGGTCAGGCTAGTGGGGCGGTGGTGAGTCGCTGCAGTGGCGAGGCGACGCGGTGCAGGCAGAACCGCAACGCCGACGAAGACGATCGGGGTCGCCGAGTGCCTCCCAACGGTCCTCGTCCTGCAAAGAAAAGGCAAATGGTTAGACTCCATTGAAAATTTCGGCAGCACCTCCCCTGCACGGAGAGGTTCCCAAAACCTACAGAGAACATTGGCACAAAGGCCAACAACCACATGTATACCAAACATAGGCATGAAGGCCATCAACCACATACATACAACAATAACTACTACTAACACTAAAACTATGAACAACAACTACAACTACTACTGTCACTACGACTTACTAACTAATACTAACACTACTAATTAACTACTACTACTAACACTACTACTTACTAACTAATACTAACATTAGGGCATACCTTGCTAGCGAGAATGCGAAGACCGAGGGCCGGCGACGACAACGGGGACGACCGCTACGGCGTGAGGGACGACGAACCGAGGTGGCACCTTTCTTCTCCTCTTCTCCTCTTCTCCCCTTCTCCTTCTCTCCTCCCCTCCTCCTCTCTTCTCCCCTGCCTCCTTCTCCTCCCTTCTCCTTCCTCTCCTCCTCCTCCTCCCTTCTCTTTCTTCTTCTTCCTCCTCCCCTTCTTCTCCTTCCTCCTTTCCTTCCTCCTCTTCCTCCTACCTCCTCCTCCTTCCTACTATGGGCGCGCGGGCGCGGCGGGCGCGGGGCCGAGGCGCGCGGGCGCACGGGGAGCCGGTGGCGGTGGCGTAGCGGCTATGGCGCGGCGGTGGGGCGGGCGTGCGCGTGTGTGCGTGCGTGTGTGGTGTGTGCGTGGTGTGTGTGCGTGTGTCCGTTTTTTTTATATTTCAAACCTCTTTGCCGAGTGCCAGATCCGGGGCACTCGGCAAAGAAAGTATTTTGCCGAGTGCCCCCGATCTGGCACTCAGCGAAATAAAAAATTAAAAAAAATCCTGTCCTGGCTTTGCTGAGTGCCTAGGGCTAGCACTCGGCAAAATATTCACTTTGCCGAGTGTCAAACCTTGGCACTCGGCAAAATAAATTTTTTTTGTTTTTTGCCACCAACTTTTTTTCTTAGATTTGTATTTATACCATGAACAACATGTTCAAATTTGGCACAATTTCATTGCTGTTTGCTATATTTCTTCACTTTATTTCGTTTTCTTCCAATTTTCCAGAAAATGTAGGTTTGAACTGCAGGTGCATCGAATAATAGTTTTGATCCATTCCAAAAATGTTATTCTTGTTTGTTAGTGTCACTTTATGCTAAATCTAGGAACTGTCTCCAAATTTCAATCAACGTGCTCACGGGGCAACGTCGCGAACTTGCGTGCGAGTGGTTATTTAATTCTATAAAATTCAAACGAATCTCGAAAATCATGAAACTTGGCGAGATGTCGTGATATCACATGCATATGCGGTGATAAAAATTTGAAAACGTTTGGAGGACGTCATCACGTATGGTGTTCACAAACCAGGACGACGTCCTCCAAACGTTTTTAAATTTTTATCACCGCATATGCATGTGATATCACGACATCTCGCCAAGTTTCATGATTTTCGAGATTCGTTTGAATTTTATAGAATTAAATAACCACTCGCACGCAAGTTCGCGACGTTGCCCCGTGAGCACGTTGATTGAAATTTGGAGACAGTTCCTAGATTTAGCATAAAGTGACACTAACAAACAAGAATAACATTTTTGGAATGGGTCAAAACTATTATTCGATGCACCTGCAGTTCAAACCTACATTTTCCGGAAAATTGCAAGAAAACGAAATAAAGTGAAGAAATATAGCAAACAACAATGAAATTGTGCCAAATTTGAACATGTTGTTCATGGTACAAATACAAATCTAAGAAAAAAAGTTGGTGGCGAAAAACAAAAAAAAAATTATTTTGCTGAGTGCCAAGGTTTGGCACTCGGCAAAGTGAATATTTTGCCGAGTGCTAACCCTAGGCACTCGGCAAAGCCAATATTTTGCCGAGTGCCAAACAGAAGGCACTCGGCAAAGAGGACGGCGTTGGGTACCGTTATCCCCGAGTGCCTCTTTGCCGAGTGCCCAACTTTGCCGAGTGTCTGGCACTGGGCAAAGTTTGGCTTTGCCGAGTGCCTTATTTTGCCGAGTGCCAGACACTCGGCAAAGCCCTATTTGCCGAGTGCCAAGTTTCGCCGAGTGCGGCACTCGGCAAAGGTGGCCTTTGCCGAGTGCCCGATATTTGGCACTCGGCAAAGATTTGAGCACCGGGCAAAGTCCCGGTTTCCTGTAGTGTATAAGGTATATTGTACATGCATTTGTGGTATCTTGGGCAGCTGCCGGTGCACGTGGAAAAGATAAGAGGATCTAACAGGGTGGATGCATGCATAAAGGAAAGAAAGCAAGATGATTACAAGAGATACATCTGCATGCTTGCCGTAGTTGGACACGGTTCGTCAATGAAGTGCGTCATCAGAATCTTCCCACCTCCATCGGCTCATCATTAGTTTCATGGCCCTCCTTTACATGATGATGAGACATCAAGCTGATGGATTCGTTGAGGCCGATGGAGTTATTTTTAATACCAGGTACATAGCTGATAGAAGTTGTTTTCATCGGCTGGATCACAAGGAGTCAAGCCGATAACATGCATAGCTACCGAAGCCTACGGGTCTTTTACTATAAACGACCAAGATGTCACCGAGGAAATAAATCAGGAAGGTGATTATTTGTTGTATAACGAAGACGACCATACCTCTTGAATATATTTTGAATTTATAATTCATATAATATAGCTGGACATAAGTTTTGTTTGGCTGGGGGGCCACGTGCCAAGAAGGAATATACAAACGGAGCATCCTTATTGACTAGCGTAGTGCAATCAGGCCAAGCAATAGAAAGAAAAATTCTTCACTGGTAGGAGGTCCACCTCAACACCATTGGTAATCATCTCATCAGACTTCATCATCTGCACCGCCAAAGTCTGCTCATGGTCAGTTTCTACAGAAAGAAATATTTACATATCATCAAGAGAGCAGCCACAGCCGAATCGGTATCCACTCAGGCTTTCTTATTCACAAAAGAAGGTGCAAATCCAAGATTTCTATAACCAGAAAAGCAGGCCATCTCAGTTGGCCCTGAATCTTTCTATTGTTACTACTACTGAGCCAAATGCTTAATGCCCCGGCGAGCAAAGAACGTGGAAGAGTCTGGGCTGTAACGCGATGAAAGCTACTCATTGTTGTCCACACGGAGTCTCGTCGACATGGTGAGCGAAACTCAGCCGCACCATGTCCTATACGTTCATATCCTTCTTGGAGCAGTACAGCAGCGCTGACATCAGCAAGCTGTTCGAGCCGACCGCCACCATGGCCAAGCCTGTCAGCAGATTCTCGGCATCTACCGCTGCGCCTCTCAGACGGCTCAATATGAAACCCTGCGCTGACATGGTCGACCGCCGCTCCATTCATGACAAGATAGGAGCTTGCAAAAGAAGGGTTCTATGAGCTCGCGCTCGGCGAGGTCATGTCCGACGGCATCAAGGGCATCAGCACCATCATTACCATCTCCAAGGACCGCGTGAAGCTATTGCCGACGTCCGACATGTGGAAACTCAAGGGGGCCTTCAACACGGGAATCATGCCCGACCCCCACATGGCGCTCGCCACGGCGCAAAGGACGCTGCACGGTATCAAGATCACCACCACCTCTGACCTCTTTAGCGATAACCAGGGCTACCGTGAGCTGTCGGAGCTCACCAAGCAGGCTGCAAATTGCGCCTAGGTGACCAAGCTCAAGGGGCTGCACATGTTCAATCAAGTCCATCATCAAGCTCAAGGGCCTCGACGTTGAAACCATTCAGCAGAGCCACGGCATGTAAACTCAATTCAGGCATTAAAGCCGATGGGTTTTTTCTGTGATGATTAAACTCCATCGGCTCAAGGAGGCAGAGGTCTAGAGGCGGCCTATTGCATTCATCCTTGTTTATACGAAAAAGGAACCAGAGAGCAACTAGAATTCGTGCTCCCTCACCCCCATCATCAGCTCGGTTCTGTGCTTCCACATTCAGCAGAGAGCCCATAGCAGAGGGACGACGACGATGGCATTCGTAAGCCCGCCTGAGTACCTGGCGATCGCAGGGTGTGACATCGACGACGCAAAAACTGATGAAGGAGGTGTAGATCGCATCAGGACAGCGCTGCACGCACTTTGACATCTTCCCGATCAACTACACGTTTGAGTGCCTCTTCTGTTACGCCAAATTCATCTCCCCACGCGACAAGCTGTCCCAGCACGTAACGAGCTAATCAAGGACGTTATGGTGACTGGAGTAAGAATTGCTACTAAAAGCCAATCCTTGTTAGGTAAGAAAGCCTAACTGATCAAGTGATCAGCATCCTCTACCAAGATGATGACAGATTTGAGATAGATCAATACCTGCTCAAGAGCCGGTGCATTAAACTTTCATCGGCCCCTGGTTCTTCCGTATGAAGAAAAAATTACTTGACATGGACGGTATAAGATAAACCTGAGCATACTCACTGCAGAAATCAGATCGGAGCAGGAGCATATTTTAAAGTGGCTCATACATATCTGAAACCGACTTCTGACAGAAGTAAATAGCCGATAGGCTGAGATATTCTTTTATGATTACCTCACCATCGGCTAAATAGTTTTGAGCAGTAAATTTAAATACCCCGTGCTCAAGTTCATGGCGAAGGAGTTGAGCTAATGAAGATGATAGCCGATCAACAAAGATATCGGCTCTAATTATTCTTGTTGCAGCCGCACAGGCCGATCATACTAGCAAGGATACCCTCTTCCCGTGACATTTGCCGGAGACTGTTGATTGGGATTCATCTGTTGATCTAAGAATTCGGCTCATGGAAGAATTCGTATGTATGTTTTTTTATTAAAGTAATCGGTCAGTGTTTGAATTACCATACACCGTTGTTGCTGCTTGCTACACGTCATCATGTGGGAGCCGGAGTTAGCTACGCATTTTGCTCAGAGAAATCCAACAGATCGATTATAGCACATGGATATCGGCTATCCTGAAGTGGAATCAGCTGAGATGTGCAACGTGCGAAGAAAAACAAAGATGGAAACATGAATGAGGATCTAACATGGAGATAAGAAAGGTGTTCTACACGGATTAACTATCTGGCAACTTCAAGCAATTTATGCGAGTCGTACGTCAATGGGGCTTCAAGCTGATGATATCTATACGTGTTTGCATCCGCCGGCCGTAAATCAGAAGGGTTAGGAATATTATTTTCAGTTCTCTATATGGTAGCACTGCAGAAGTATACAAGGATTCTATATGCAATAGCCGATAAGGGCACTGATAAAAGCATCATTATAAAAAAATAATAAAATGGGCCCCAAGCAAAAGCATTTATCGGCTCAGAATGGAGGAACGTACATGCAGATACGAGGTACATGCCCCTCTATGCTTGGCTCGCATATTCCTTATTCCTTGCTTTTCTTATAACTTGTGAACAATTTATCATAGGGAAAGCATGCCATGTCAGTAATTGATGAATGAGATATGGTGTGATGAAAGAAACCTAGCTTCTTTTTGCAAAGTACTTGGAAATTTTCTTATAAAAATTCAAAATCAATAGCTTGTTTCCTCAATGATATTGAATTTCCTACCAAGGCCATATATCTGTCTTATTAAAAACCTTCCACATAAGTTGCTCGCTCTGTGTTGAGTTTTATCAAGTCTTGTTGACCCTTGTTGAGAGATTTATCATATTCCCAAGATCAAGATCACGTACACGCCACATAGATGTGCTACTTCTACACTGGAAGTACGCAAAAACATGATTTTCATCTACCCAAAATATTCTGCTCATACACTGGAAGAAGACAAAAAAAATATTTTTGTTAGGTTTTATCAGAATAAATGCTCCAAGTTCTTGATACTATCTCTCTCAAAAGTTTGTTGTAAAAAAAGACATGGGTTATGCTAAAGTATAATTATTATAAAAAAAGATGAGAATAAAGATAGCGCATGTTCTCGCAAAAATATTCTACAAGAGAAAAATATATTTTAAAAAGCATAGTTGAATTAGGTTAGCTACCAAATATTCTACACACATGCACATTTTGATCTAAGAGTATGACACTTCTCTCCTTGGATCTAGGATTTGACTTTACAATATATGCAAGGCATGTATGCTACATATTTTATCTCTACCTGAATTCCACATAAGCTTTTTAGAAGTAGGAGGAAAAGAGGCAAAACAATGCCTTGGTGAGGAACTATACACAATGAGTGATCCGAGAGAATCATTTGAGGAGTAAAGCAATATTTTAAATTGAAAATCTTTCAAAAAAACCTAAGTTTTCTGAGCAGGAAAAGTAAGGATGACTGGATTCTAATCCGTTCCATTCTTCAACCTCCAAAATAGTGTGATAGACACTTCAAAGTTCACATGTGTAGGTGAGGCTTGGAATAAAATAATATTGCAGCTAGAGAATTCATCGGCTCCTTGGGAGAAAACCATCAGATCAAAATAGTTCGAAGTATGAAAATTCATACTCCGAACTAGGGGGCATGTGTTAACACTAAAATTTGGTAATTTTATTGCCTATCAAGTCTACGGAAGTAAGCCGATATTTGTGAAGAGACTTTCGGCTCGTTTGCCTGGACTGCCCAGTAAGCCATGTTGACATATCAAGCTGACAGGAAATGTTATTCAATAATATTCCAAATACTTGGCGAGGAATGGCAAGATGTGCTTCACGTGAGCAGAAGAAGGAAAGCAAATTCGTGCATGCACACGATTAATTAAAGGAGAGGCATGAAGTCCGGATGTTGCTTGGTCCTCACGTGGAAATAAAGGAAAAGTAAGAGAAGCTAGTTTATTCCTGTTTGCTTCAGTTGGTATACGAATATATGCTGCTAGTGCTTGGTACGTGCACAAAGGAAGCAAGAAAGGAACAGGAAGGAGAGAGTTCGGCTTTAATACTTGAGGAAGGAAATACTTTAATATTGTTTGGCTGGGCTACATAAAGAAATTAAAATATATTTGAATGGAGACGTAAAGCTTCTTAAACCTCGATGGTGTACATGCACGAAGAAAGGGAAAGCTAGCAGGATCGGGAGTTGGCTTGTATGTACGTGAAGACTAGCCGCCACATATAACATGCTGATTTCCACGTGATCGGGAAAGATTTGGGTCAAGGACCCCTGGCCATATTAGTGCTGGACTTACCATGCATAGCCGAATTAGTTAGGGAATGTAGATTTGTTTTATATTCCGCTTGTAAGTAAAGAAACCTCCCGTGCATGTATGTACGAGAGTCCTACTCTGTATCGCCGAAGACTAGGCATCCCTATAAATATAAAGGGTTACGGCAAATTGTAAGAAATTAACCAATCAATCAATACCAATTACTTTTTTCGGCTTTACGGCATCCCTTAGGAGTAGGAGTACTGTAGATATCGGTGAGTTCTTCAACAAGCAGGGGTGTATCGGTCCGGCCGACCTTCAGCTTGTTTGTAAGTACCGTCATGGCTTATACTTCTATTTGTGAGGCTGCATCGGTCCGGCCGACCTCTTGCGAGCTCTACTATAACCTAGTTATCGATCCTTATCTAGTTCAAGTACGGCTGCATCGGTTAAGTTCGACCTTCACTGCTCGAATTTGATTAAGGTTAAGTTATCAGCTCTACCTAAAGGTGGCATCCTTCGGGTAGATTCATTAAGTTACCGATCTTGCTGATGTTCTTGTTGTCATTAGTTTTCAGCAATATCAACCTGCCCGATCGAGATCGATCTAGATTGGCCTCACATCCTTTTAGTCCATCGTTTATTTTGTTACGTTGCGACAGTTCTTACTTTAAACGATGGATTATGTTTCATCGGCCGTTCTACTTCGATCTTGATCGTGCATAGTACGCGGTCAAGGCATCTCTGATCTTGAGAAGATTTACTAGCTAGTTCAATCTAGTCTATAGCTCGCTATTATGGATGTAATGATTTGGTCGATCCCCACTATTAGTACTTTACTTCGGAGGATGCTAGTTGGTAGATTTACTTTCGACTAGGAATGACCCTGGTTGTTTGCTATGCCCGCATCGGCTAAATAGCCGATCGTCTGCACTTTAACGCTTACAGTATGTTTTCATGATCCTATTAAATGTCAATAGATCTGTGTATTTCAGAAGGTTTGATTTGTTGTCTTTATCATGGCTGTCATCGATCCGGTCGAACCCGGTCTGATGAGTTTATAGGTTTGTCCATGTTGAATAGTCGATTGTTCACATGCTGTAATCCCTTTTCTACCTGAATCGGCTATTTCAGCCGATTCGCATGTGCTTCACACGTGTAGCTTATCTTTCAGGAAACCTGTCAATGTATAGACGGTTTTATGGATTTTTTGGCTTTAGTTTGTTGTTATCATCATAGCTGCATCTATCCGGTCGAACCTCATTGTTGATGGTAACAGGTTAGATCTAGAGCGTTTGTAGATCCGTTCACACTAGACAGTCGATTTGTTCATATGTTATATCCTTTCTCATTAAACTCATAAGCTCAAAGCTTTACACTGTTAATATCCACTTAGCTGATGATTTTACTTATATCTGGGTACATTGTACTTGTTATCATAAATCAATCACGACCCACGAACATCGCAGTCCCTAACAACCGATTTTTTCTGGTATCGGCTATTTAGTCGATTTTCCCGTCTGGCTGCTGCTGAAGCGGCACACTTGGAAATGTCTGGGCAAAACCGACATGTTCCACCTTAAATTACTAATAAGCTTTCTCTCCGTATCAATTGCAAGTCAAATTGACTGGCACGCCCTCGAGAGGAATTCGCAGGATCGGTTGGTCCTACGTTGAAGCCAAGCGGATCTCTAGCCTTGCTCCATCAAGCAGATCCTTCCGGCTTGCTGTGTGCCAGGCGCATCGACATGTTTTTGCACTGACAACAAGTCATCAATTCTAGGCAATGGATACTTGTTCTTGATAGTAACCTCATTTAGTGACCGATAATCAACACATATTCTCTGGGTACCATCCTTCTTATTCACAAATATAAGTGGTGCTCCCCAAGGTGACGAACTAGGATGAATAAAGTCTTTCTCCTGTAACTCCTTTATTTGTTTCTTAAGTTCATCTAGTTCATTAACCCCCATTTTATATGGACGCTTAGCTATAGGTGCAATTCCAGGTAATAATTTAATAATAAACTCAATGTCACGGTCAGGTGGTATACCTGACAAGTCATCGGGAAACACATCTGGAAACTCATCCACCATTGGGTCCTCCTTGTTGATGCAATCATCAAGCTGGTTTACTGTGGCTATCTTGTGCTTGTACTACAACATCAACACTGATTCTTTCCCCCTTCGGTGCAGTCACAACAACTACCTTCTCTTAACACTGAATCACTGCTTGTTGTTGCATCATCCAATCCATTCCCAGAATCACATCAATGCCAGATGTTCTCAACACAATGGGGCTCACTTTAAACTCTACCCCCTTAAGGATAGACTAGTCGGAAGACAATGATAAGAAGCTTGCATACTACCTCCTAGTGAGCTTACTAATAAAGGATCTTTCATGGCATATAAGGGGATGCTATTATTTCTAACAAATGCTTGTGATATGAATGAATGCGAAGCTCTAGAATAAAAAAGAACAGTGGCAGAAGTTGAGTTGACATCGAATGTACCGAGCATGACTTCTGGTTCCACAAGCGCCATCTCTATAGACACATGATTCACCTTGCCTATGTTGGGTGCTGGCTTCTGGTAACTATTTTGCCTCTGTGGGGTCTGCTGGTTTGGCTTCTTAGGGCAATTATAAGACAGGTGACCCTCTTTACCACAATGGAAACACTTGTTAGGAGTGCTAGGGGCACTGGTCTTCATGGGAGTGTTGTTAGGCGCTCCCTGTCGTGGTGTCTACTGGCCACTCTGCTGCTGGGGACATTGATTGCCATTCTGCTATTGGTATGGTGGATGTTGTTGGTTCTGGTTGCGATTCCATTGATTGGGTGGTCCCTGGTACCTCTGCTGGAAACCTTGATGAGGATTGGTATATGGATGAGTATTGCTTCCAAAGGCCTATCCCTGAAGTCTCCTCTTCTTGACCTCCATCTCTTTGTGCTTATTGTCAATAACAATGGCGTGATTCACCGGCGTCTGAAAAATGGGGTATGTATTGGACATAAGCTGGAGTTGCAAACCATCATACAGACCCTTGAGAAAGCGGTATTGCTTATCAGCATCATCAGCCACCTCATTCGGAGCGTAACGTGACAACTGAGCAAACTTGTCACGATACTCAGCTATGGACATAGATCCCTGCTTCAGAGCTTTGAATTCCTCCTGCTTGAGCTCTATCAATCCTTGGTATGAGGTAGGATCTGAAATTCTCCCTAAATTCCTGTCAGGTGACAGGAGGAGCATTGGCAGGACGTCCATACTCGAATGCCTCCCACCAGTCTTGAGCTTCTCCTTGAAGTTGTCCTGACGCGTACAACACCTTCTGCTGGTCATCACACTACGCTATGTTGAGTTGCTTGTCCACTGCACGAAGTAAATCATCAGCTTCTTGTGGATCAGTGGCATGAGAAAACACCGGGGGATGGCCCTTCAAGAATTCATCACGCTTGTCACACGGTGCTCCACCAATTGGTTGATTTTGCTGATTCTGCACTAGAGCTTGCATAAGCTGTGTCTGCACTGCCAAGAGTTGCTCAATAGTTGGTGGCGGTGGTGATGGTGGATGTGGGGGAACACCTCCATGACCTCGGCCTCTTCCTCTTCCAGACATCTGACATCCAACACAATATTCAAAATTTAGAGATTTCCAAGTTAGAATACATTCTAAAAATTTTCTGGACGAGTTCCAACATCAGCAGCTCGGTAAAACAGTCATATCTCGAGTTCTAGTTATCCAAAAGAGATGTACTTTATATGGTTGGAAAGATTAAGAAATTGTATACAACTTTTATTCAGACCACATTTCTAGATTCTATGGTTAGGTTACTCAAAAATAGGATACATCTGAAACTACTCCAGATTCCAGACTATGCAGAAACTTTAACTTAAAACAGCTATATCTCTTAAACCAGATCATGTATAGGGGTGATTCTAGAGGCATTGGAAAGATACTTAAGTCTAGTTGTTCCCATAAAAATTTCATAATTTTTGGTCAAGTAGATTTAGATTGGCAGTGAGATAAGGGCAGATTGCTCCGTAAAACAGATCCGAGAGAATATGATGTACCAAACTCAACTATTTATTTATTGACTCAAACTTTAATATTCTTAACTATGAAACTTGTGGACATGCCCACAAAGTGCCAACACTCATTATAAAAATCTAACTCACACATAAACATAATAACAAATCAACCAACTGGTGGGAGTCAGCTCCCACTCACCATAGTTGGTGCGAGTCAACGTTGGCCAACTGGTGCCGCTGACCTCCCGCACTGTGCGCACAACGACCTCTTGTCGTGGCTGGGTAGCCACAACAGCCCCGTTGCTGTCGTCCATCTCCAAACCGTCCATTATCGCCAGCGGTTAGTTCGACGACGGTGCTTGTACGGCTCCGATACCACTTGTTAGCCCCTAGATCTTCGGTCCGGAGTTAGCCGAGCACTCACTAGTGTTGTCGAGCACTCACTAGCGATGCCGACCACACACTATGGCTAGAGGTAGAAGAAGGGAGGGAGAACAGAGCGCACACACACAGCACAAGCACCAGCGTTGGTCGGAGCTCTGCAGAGGAGATGGCAAAACTGAACTTGCTCTCTTTACTGAGTTGCAGTGACAAACTATATATACAACTCTATCCATCTAATCCTATTACACAGACATATCAGACTGTCATGCTGCTACAGAGACTAGATGTGACAACAGGGCTGATTTTGATGCCAGCCCGTGCTATGGCAATAGTGTGGCAGGAGTGCCGTTCGGCGCCTGTCCCTGCTGTGGCTACAGTACCACAACAGGGAGCCTTTTTGGCGTCGCCTTCCCCTGCCGTGCGTTCACATAGGGAAGCAGCAGATTACTTAACAAAAATATATGTCATGGAATTTGGCCACTGAGTCTGTTGGTGCTGACGGCGAGCTTTGTAAGTGTTGTTATGTGGTAAAGAGAGGCTGGAACAGTCCCTGACAGGTTGTTGAAAGACAGGTCCAATCGTTCCAGGCTTGGAATCATGCCTAAACTTGATGGAATGGCTCCTTGGAAGTTGTTTTGTGAAAGAAAGAGCCAAGTAAGAGCTGAAAATTTTCCTAGAGAGGAAGGTATGCTACCTGAGAGATTGTTATCGGATAGGATCAGGGTGTCTAGTGGTGAGAAGATGTGCACTAGTGGTGGCACCGACCCAACAAAGTTATTGTCTTGAAGGACTAAGACTTCAATCGATGAACTGTTAAAAAGAGCGGAAGGAATCTCCCCACTGAGATGGTTGTTTGTTAGATCTAGGAATTCAAGCGATGAACTGTTTGCAAGGAAAGCTGGGATGCCTCCTGTCAGCATGTTGTTGGCGACAAGTAGAGCTGAGAGGCTGGAGAGTGTACCCAGCCCATCTGGGATTCTGCCATGTAGCTTGTTGTTGCTCAGGATGATCTCCTGCAGTTGTGAAATTTTATTGCTCACCAGACTTGAGGGGATCTCACCTTCAAGGAGATTGGTTGAAAGATCGATGAACTGGAGGCGGGACCGCGGGAGGAGGATAGAGTGCTTGGTATCATGCCCATGAGATGGTTGTAGCTGAGGTTCAAATAGAAGAGGCGATTCAGGCTGCCGAGCTCTGGCGGGATGTGCCCGTTCAGCTGGTTGTTTGGAAGGTGGATAGCCCTAAGGAAAGTGAGGCTGCCAACACATGGCGGTATCTGGCCACTGAGGTTGGCCGAATCGAAATCCAGGATGGTGACACGAGATGCGTGCCTCTTGCCGCAGGTGACACCAGGCCAGCTGCAGTACTGCACTGACGAGTCATTGCTCCATGAAGCCATGGCTCCGGCGGTGTCGGAGTCGGAGAGGTGGAGCCTGAGGCAAAGCAGGGCCTGGAGATCAGTATCATCGGATGTCGTGCTGTGAAGTGTAGCAGGAGCTGAAGAAGATGCAGTTGAGAATGAGAGGAAGCAGCATGTGCATGCAAATGCAAGCAAGATGGTGACCACAAGCACAGGGAAACCAGGGATGGTGGCCATCTACACGGCGGCGTTGCTGCTGCTGCTGGTGTTTCTACTTTGGATTGCAAACTTTGAGTTGTGGTGCTTGTGAAGCTTGTGCATATTTATTACAGAGCTAGCACACTCCCACCTTAGGAGTTAGCACGATAAAAGTTCCAGGAACGGGAGAATGAGTAGTGCTTATTTTTCAGTCACACAAAGTGGTCAAACTTGGACATGGTTTGTAACACGTCAATAGACCTGCGCACTACCGCCACTACGGCCATGTATGTTCAGTTGCACTATGTACACTGCTGCGAGACGATATTTCTTTACATGCAAACCGGCCACCACTTCAAGAAGACAAAAAAAAAAGGAGAGAGTGGTTTCTAAGATTTTAAACCGATAATGTCAGTCTCACATGATACGTCTCCACTACTAAACTATACACTCAATCGTGGGTGAGTATATGATACTAGCCCTAACACGCGCGCTTTAATGCACAGGCATATATGTAGTGTTGTAAACAGGAAAACATGGTTTTGAACAGAGCAGTGTTTTTTAGCAGTAAATAAACAGTGTGTTAAACACTACTGAACCGTGTTGTGAATAGGGACTGAACAGTATCGAGAACTTTAGGCAAAGTGCTAAGGGAGCCGGAAATCTTGCACGCACGAGGGAGTATCTTATTATTCTTTCATATTAGCATTTAGTAATCTTGTATTGAATATTATGACCATTAAATAATTTGAAATGAAAAAGGTTTGAACTACACACTTTTAAGAGGACATGTCGCCCATTCGAAATTGTTTGAAAAATTTTAACAAATGAATGGAGCTACTCGTTCTACTTGATTGAATCAAGTACTACAAATTTAAGTAAACTATAACAGCTGTTTCGTTCTACTTGTGCAAACTTTGAGTTTTCTTTTACAACAATAAACTTTGAGTTGTGGTGCTAATTAACGTGTGTGTATTTATGGAGCTAGCGCACTCTCACCTTGTTAGTACGACCTCTAAAATTTTTCAGGAACGGGAGAATGGCTAATGCTTATTTCAGTCATACAAAGTGGTCAAAGTTGGACATGGTTCCTAACGGCAATGGACCTGCCCACTACGGTCTACGGCTATGGCCCAAAATATACTTTTGAACCGTTTTAGGGAACTTTTGTAGCTATATGCCTACATCGATGATGCATATTTTTCGATAATGGAAGATTGTATTAATTTTCAAGAACAATACATCGATGTGATACAAAGTCTTAAAAAAGTCTTCTGTCCTCTGCTTGATTAATATCGATGATGCATATATAACCTCTTTTAGCTAGCGATGCAAAAATGTTCTCTATGGTGAAGTAAATCCTGATTGTACATCAGTATATTCATTTCAGTTATATATAACTATGCTCACTACTTCATAATTGTTTTTTAGCAACACAACCATTTTAGGGCATGGACGGATGAATTTCTAGCCGCCTCTACGGAAGCCTCCATCAGATCCCACTGACGAAGCTGTCTCTAGAAATACAATTTCAGATGTGGCTGGAAATTCGGCCTCCCCAAAGCCTCCCACAGAGATACCCCATCCCACACACCAGGCGCTACCACCCCTCTCTCTTCCGTTCTTTCTCTGTGTCACATCTCTCTCTCTCTCTCTCTTCCTCAAAGATCCACACCACACCCCTCATATCCATGCTAGTGACCAAGCTGGCTGGGGAGGTCGCCTTTGGACCATAGGGCGGCATATTAGCCACTGGTGTGACGATTCGAGCAATCACACTACTACAAAAATGATTTTGCAAGACACTGTCCAAACTTTAGTCGAGGCGGTCACAAAATCCAACCGCCTCGTAAAATACCTGGCGATTAACGGAGTCAGTCGTTTTATTTACCGAGGCACAAAAAATGACCACCTCCAAAAATCCATTTAAGGAGGCAGTCAGAAAATGCCCGCCTCCGAAAATAGATTTACGGAGGCAATTGTTTTAAGACAACCGCCTAAAAAATGGTCTATTTTCGGAGGCAGTCGTCTTAAGGCGCCAGGCTCCATAAATCGATTTACCGAGGCAGTCCTTCTAACAGGTCTGCCTCCAAAAATGGAGGCCATTTTCGGAGGCGGACCTCTTATGAGGCTTGCCTCTGTTAAACGTGTCCGAGGCCCAGCCAAAGCTCAAATCGGGCTTCTACCAGGCTCATATAAATAAAGGACTTAGGGTTTCTCAACTGCACTCTCTCTCCCTGGCGTGGCGCTCCTCTATCTTCCTGGCACCGCGCCCCTGCTTCTTCTCCCTGGCTCGGTGCCGCAGCCTCTCCGTTGGCGTGGTTCCCCTCTCTTCTCTCCTCCCTCTCGGACTCCCTCTCCTTCTCGTGAAAATGGACTCCCTCTCTTCTTCGTACTGACGAGTGGTGGCGGCGGGGCTCGCACCGACAGCTGGATCCGTGCATGTGCGGCGGCGGCGCATGCGGTGGGGAGGCCCTGGCCAGCGGCGGTGCGTGCGGCAGGCCGCGCACCCATGGCCAGCGATGGAGAGCCAACGGCGGACCGTGCGGCAGGGAGGCGAAGGTGGAGGTCGGGTCGTTGCTCCCGTGCGGCTGTAGGGCTCCCATGCGATGGCATCTTCGAGCAGGCTCCACGACAGGCCAGATCTGGCAAGGAGGCGCCGAGTCCGGCGGAGGGCGGCAGGATCCGGTGGAGGGCGGTCGGATCCATGGTGGGCACGCCTCCTAGAGGCGGATCCTGGGCCGGTGCGCCACCCGGTGGCAAAAGGCGGGCTCGTCCTCCGGCGGCGGATCTAGGGTGGGCGCGTCCTCCGGCGGTGGATCCAGCGATGACGACGACGATGACGACAACGCGTAGATCCTACGGCAGCGATGGCAGCAGGTGGATGGGCTCGGCGGGCTTGTCCACGGGGTTTTCTTTTTTGTTTGTTTTTTCTGATTCATTTTCGTAGGCGGGCAAAGCGACCGCTTCCGTAGTTCTGCATTAACACAGACCTTTTGATGGAGGTGGTTGCTTTGTCCGCCTCAGAAAACCAAAAATGACCACCTCCATTAAGTTTTCTGTAGTAGTGTCAGCGCAGTGCCTTCGAGCAGACAACAAGCAGCATGAGCGAGATGGGGATCGGAGGTTGCTTCTAGGTGGTGCAGCCTTCCTCTCCACACCCTAGCAGCAAGGTGGATTGAGCGATGTTGTGCGATAGATCGGGCACCACCGCTATACTCACGATAGGAGCGGCAACCTCTATCTCTTCCTACCTCGGACTCTCTCTCCCTTGAAAGCATCTAGGCCCCTAGTGGGTTTCGGTGATTAATGACAACGTAAGATTATTGTGACTAACATGTGTTTTGCAGAAACAATTTGAGTTAGGTCACGATAATGGTGATTGTTTGGGCAATCAATGGTATTCATGCCCCTGTTGTTGGAAATCATTTCGGTTTTCAAAGGATGGACAACAAGGCTAAGGACGACTAGTTCTAAGTGTCATTTGGCGTTGGAGAGACACTTAGATTAGTTTAGGGCTTTGTTTTTCCTTTGGACGTACTATTAAGGAGGGAATGAACTAGTAGCTTGACCTAGGTGGGTCTAATGTGTTAGGTGTGGTGCACACTTCTCAAACTTAGCACTAGGAAGCTCAGAGTTAGCCCAAAGATCATTTGAAGTCAACGCCATTCACAAAGTGCCTTGAATTTGGAGTGTTTGGAGGTGTGATAGAGGGACCAGACGCTGGTCCCCATCGGACCGAACACGTCTGGTCAGTGTAAGACAGCATAGAGAGAACCCTATAGTCGACCGGACTCTAACACAGTGTCATCACTGGACGCGACTATGCCTAGGGTTTTGTCTGCCATGAGGACCGGACGCTGTGCCCGTGGCACCGGACACTAGAGGCCAGTGCATCTGATCTAATGCAGAGAGGTTCCAGAGAAGGGTTTTCTTGACCGGACATGTCTGTTCAGTGTGGACAGGACCCTAGTAGAGTCCGGTCACACTAGCCGTTGTTTATTAGAGCTGACGTCACATAGCCGTTGGCTACTGACCGGACGTGTCTAGTCACCCCGACAGGCGCGTCCGGTCATCACTGAAGTTGCTGAGTTGGACCTCAATGGGTATGTTTGAAAGTGGGGGCTATCTATACATCTCCTACTCGTCCAACATACGTCTCTTGCTCATTTGTTCATCTAAGGCAACCATTTGGAGTTCAAGTGAGAGCAAGTGACAAGTGGGGTGATTGAGATTTGATAATCCAAGATTATGGACCTCATTAGTGTCTAGGGAGTAGCAAGTGTGCATCCACCTTTTCTCATTAGCCTTGTTTGGGTCAAGTGAGAGTTTGTGCATATTACTCGTGGTGATTGGCATCACCAAGACGGCTTGGTGGTGATTGGGAGCTTGGTGATCATCTGGCGGAGCTTGTGGATGACCCAACTCATCTTGTGAGTGGTTGTGGGCGAATCACCATGCCAGAGTGGTAAAGAATCAGCCCGTAGAGAGCACTTGATCCTTGCACGGATCAAGGGGGAGCAATACCCATGTGTGGGTGCTCCAACGAGGACTAGTGGGGAGTGCCGACTCTCTGATACCTCGATAAAACATCACCATGTTCCTTCCCTCTCTTTACTTTGAGCATTTACTTTGAGCAATTCAATACTTGTCTTTACATTCCTAGAATTGCCATGCTAGAGTAGGATTGGAACCTAGGTTGCTAAACTCTTTGTGCGATAGGACAATAGGATACACAATTAGGCACTAGGGGTGAAGTGGGCTAAGTATAGGACTTAATTATTGCAAGAATTTTTAGAGAAGCCCAATTCCCCCCTCTTGGGCATCTTGATCCTTTCAATTAGTATCAGAGCTGAGTGCTCTTTGATTTAGTCTTAACCGCCTAGAGCAAGATGTCTCATGGGGATGGACCCCCTCCCTACTTTGAGGGAGATGATTTTCCTTATTGGAAAATTCATATGGAGGCGTACCTAGAGGCTATAGACATTGGAGTGCTTAGAGCCGCCACACAAGGCTTCCCAAAACCTAAAGATCCCACCAACCTTGTTGGTGATGAGGCCAACTACGAAAAGTGGAATTCAAAGGCCAAAAACACCCTCTTTAGAGGCCTTTGCAAGGATGTCTCCAACCATGTCCGGAACCACAAAGACTCCCATGCACTATGGTCGGACATTTGAGCGCTCCATGAGGGAACTAAGAGTGAGCATGAGGAATGCTATCATCTTGTTATCAAAAAGCTCAATTCATTTGAAATGCTTCCTAATGAATGTGCTAATAAGATGTATTCATGCTTGAATGTGCTTGTAGAGGAAGTCAATGGGCTTAGACTTACACAATTGCAACCATCCGATATTGTAAGAAAGATATTGAGTGTTCTTCCCATTAACAAGTATGGGCATATTGTGACCGTGCTACATCAAGGTGATCTTTCCACATCTACACTAACACAAAAATTGGAAAAGATCAATGCGCATGAGATGTACATGCACATCACTCCACAAGATGGCTCTTCCTCTTCCACCAAGAAGAAATATTTGGCTTTCAAGGCTAGCCAAGAGAAGAAGGGCAAAGCAAAAGTGGCTCTTGAAAGCTCAACTGAAGATGAAGATGACACCAACATTGCTCTCATGGTGAGGAAGACCACCAAGATGCTCAAAAAGCTAAACAAGAATGGTGTCAAGTTCGATTCCAAGAAGAAGAAATTCTTCACAAGTGGCAAGAGGAAGCCCATCTCCGAAATGGATTGCTACAATTGTGGTGATCTTGGTTATCTAGCTCATCAATGTCCAAAGCCCAAGAAAGACAAGTAGAAGAAGAAGTACAAGGACAATAAAGATGACTCAAGTGATGATGAGAAGAAGAAAGAAAAGCCATACAAGAAGAGAGATGGCAAGAAGAAGCAACACCACAAGAAGAAGAATGACAAAGCTTATATTGTTGGTGATTGGCTCACGGATATTGAATCATCAAGTGGCTCATCCGGTGAAGATAGTGATGACGAGAAGGAGAAGGTGGCCGCTCTTGTGATTGGGACTTCACTACCTCCACCACCACCACCGCCATCATCCTCTACACACCTATGCCTCATGGCCAAGGGTGAACGAAAGGTACAATGTGATGATGATAGTAGTGGTAATGAAAGTGGTAGTGATAGTGATGATGAATTCGAAGCAACTTATTATGATGAACTAGTTGCCTTGCTTAACAAGTACTCTAAAATCATAAGAAAGACAAGAGCTAAAAATAAAAAGCTTGAACTTGAGAATGAATCTCTTTTAGCTAAGCTTGACATAGCCCAAAAAGCTAGTGATGAGCTTAGAGATGAAAACAAGGTTGTGTCATCCACCCTCAAGGAGCTCAAAGGTAACTTAAAAAAGCTTAAAGAAAAACATGATAAACTTGAGGGGATACACAAAGAGCTCAACACTAGATATAGCTTGCTAAAAGAAGAATATTCCACTCTCAAGGTCAATCATGATAACCTTGTCATTTCAAATGAGTTCTTATCAAATGAAACACATGATGCTACTAACCATGTTGTTAAGATTGATATAGCTACATCATGTGATGATTTGATTGATGAGAACATTGAGCAAGGATCTAGTAGCAAAGGCAAGTAAGTGGTTGTGGCCAATCATTATGATGATTGTGTCAAGATCAAGAATGAGATTGAGAAGCTAAGAGAGGAAAACAAGAAACTCAAGATTAAGAAGACTCATCTCACCACCGGCTTATACAAGTTCACAAAAGGGCATAATGTTCAAAGTGAGCTACTCATGAACACCGTGATGAAGAATGACAAGTGTGATATTGGCTTCAAGGCAAACAAAGAGAAGAAAGCCAAAGCTCAATATCAAGCTCAACATCAACATAAGCCAAAGCCTAAGCCAAAGAGATGTATTGAGTGTGGACAAGACGGTCACTTTGCTCATGATTGTAAAACTCCATCACCCCAACCCTTGCCCAAGCATGCTAGACCCTTTGCCTTCAATGCTCATTATGTGTTTAGAAAGGACACAAAAGAAAGACCTCAAGTTGTGTTTCTAGGTCCACCTAACAAGAATAGGCCTAGGCAAATTTGGGTAGCAAAGTCACTAGTTTAGAAAGTGGTTGGCACCTATCAAGTGTGGGTGCCTAAGAATCAAGCTTGATCTCTTATGTGTGTAGGTGAACTACAAGACCAGTGAAAGTCATTGGGTTATTGATAGTGGTTGCACACAACATATGACCGGTGATCCTCATATGTTCACCTCACTAGATGAAGATGTGGATGATCAAGAAAGGATTACATTTGGTGACAATTCGAAGGGCAAAGTACAAGGGTTGGGCAAAGTTGCAATATCAAATAATCACTCAATCTCAAATGTGCTACATGTTACTTCATTGAGTTTCAACTTGCTATTCGTTGGTCAATTGTGTGATCTTGGCTTTCAATGCTTATTGATTGAGAAAGAAGTGGTTGTGTCAAAGAAGGATGATGATCAAGTCATATTCAAAGACTTTAGATACAACAACTTATATCTAGTGGACTTCACCTCTGATGATGCTAACTTGAAGACATGCCTATTTACCAAATCATCTCTTGGGTGGCTATGGCATAGAAGGCTTGCTCATGTTAGAATGAGTACACTCAATAAAATATTGAAGAAGGACATGGTTAGATGTTTGAAAGATGTTGTGTTTGAGAAAGACAAGCTTTATAGTGCATGTCGAGCCGGCAAGCAAGTTGCCAACACTCATCCATGCAAGGCTTCTATGTCAACATCAAGAGTGCTAGAGCTTCTCCATATGGATTTATTTGGACCTACAACTTATACAAGTTTGGGAGGCAACATCTATTGACTAGTGATTGTTGATGATTATTCAAGATATACTTGGGTGTTCTTCCTTCATGACAAGACCGAAGTGGCCGCATCATTCAAGAAGTTTGCCAAAAGAGCACAAAATGAGTTTGATGTGAAGATAAGAAGATAAGGAGTGACAATGGCAAAGAATTTGACAACACAAACATAGAAGGCTATTGTGATAAAGTTGGGATCAAGCATGAGGTCTCTGCAACTTACACTCCTCAACAAAATGGTGTAGTTGAGAGAAAGAACCGAACATTGATTACCTTAGCAAGAACTATGCTTGATGAGTACAACACACCGAAGAATTTGTGGGCTAAAGCTATCAACACCGCTTGCTATGCGTCCAACTGCCTATTCATTCAACGGTTCCTTGAGAAGACCCCTTATGAGTTGCTCAATGGGAAGAAGGCCGGATGTCTCATTTTTTTAGGTGTTTGGTTGCAAATGCTACATCTACAAGAAGGAACAACGGCTAGGCAAGTTTCAAAGATGATGTGACATTCATTTTCTTATTGGTTACTCATTGAAGTCCAAAGCATATCGTGTATTCAACCATGCCACCGGCTTGGTAGAAGAAACATATGATGTGGAATTCAATGAATCTAATGGCTCCCAAGGAGCACATGAGAATCTTGATGATGTAGGTGAAGAACCATTTAGGGAGGCTATGAAGAACATGCCGGTTGGAGCCATCAAGCCAAAAGATGATGAAGATGAGGTGCAAGTGATTGATATGCCTTCTTCATCAAATGTGCCACAAGATGATGATAAAGATGTGAGAGAAACAAATGAAGATACATATGTCTCTCATGATCAAGCGGTGACATAAGCTCAAGATGTTGATGCTCCACAACCTCCTCCTCAAGTGGTTGAAAGAAGAACAACTCCACTACTTCAATCACATCCACAAGATCTCATCATAGGGAATCCATCAAGGAGTGTAATGACTTGCTCCCAAAAACTTGCTTCTTTTATGAAACATCACTTCTTTGTCTCTTGTGTTGAGCCTACTAGCATAGATGATGCTCTCAAGGATCTAGATTGGATAAATGCCATGCACGAAGAAATGAACAACTTCACCTGCAATCAAGTTTGGACACTTGAAGAGCGACCACAAGATGCAAGAGTCAATGGAACAAAGTGGGTGTTATTCAACAAGCAAGATGATCAAGGCGTTGTAGTAAGGAACAATGCAAGACTAGTGGCAAAGGGGTTCTCTCAAGTTTAAGGCTTGGATTTTGGAGAGCCCTTTGCACCGGTTGCAAAACTTGAAGCCATCTATATCCTCCTTGCATATGCATCCCATCATGATATGAAACTATATCAAATGGATGTGAAAAGTGCATGTTTAAATGGTTTCATAAATGAACTAGTCTATGTTGATCAACCTCCTGGGTTTGAAGACCCTAGATATCCTAATCATGTTTATAGGTTGTCCAAGGCGCTATATGGGCTCAAGCAAGCCCCAAGAGCTTGGTATGAGCGCCTTGGGGATTTCCTTATTGAGAAGGCCTTCACCATTGGGAAGGTTGATACCATACTATTCACCAAGAAGTTTGATGGTGAAATCTTCATTTGTCAAGTATATGTTGATGATATCATATTTGGCTCAACAAATGAAGACTATTGCGAAGAATTTGGTGAATTGATGACGAAGGAGTTCGAGATGTCTATTATAGGAGAGCTTACATTCTTCCTTGGTTTTCAAGTCAAGCAAATGAGAGAAGGGACCTGCATCTCTCAAGAAAAGTTTACCAAGGACCTTCACAAAAAAGTTCAATATGGATGAATGTAAGCCAATCAAGACACCAATGCCAACCAATGGACATCTCGACCTAGATGAGGGAGGTAAATCGGTTGTTCAAACTCTCTACCATTCTATGATTCATAACTTGTTATACTTGACCGTATCTAGGCCCAACATCATATTTAGTGTGTGTATGTGTGCTAGATTCCAAGCTAAACCTAAGGAGGCTCACTTAGTTGCCGTCAAAAGAATCCTTAGGTACATAAAGCACACACCAATCATTGGACTTTGGTATCCCAAAGGAGCTAATTTTCAACTCGTTGGCTATACCGATTCAGATTATGCGGGTTGCAAGGTTGATAGAAAAAGCACATCTAGAGGGTGCTATATGCTTGATAGATCACTAGTGCCTTGGTCCTCCAAAAAGCAAAATAGTGTTGCCTTATCCACCGCCGAGGTGGAGTACATCGCCACTGGTGCTTGTTGTGCACAAGTCCTTTACATGAAGCAAACCCTTCTAGACTATGGTGTAGTTCTAGAAAAGGTACCTCTTTTGTGTGACAACGAGAGCACCGTAAAACTTGCTAATAACCCGGTTCAACACTCTTGCACTAAGCACATAGATATCCATCATCACTTCCTTAGAGATCATGTTGCTAAGGATGATATATCACTAGAAGGTGTAATGACGGAAGATCAATTGGCAGATATCTTCACAAAACCTCTAGATGAAACGCAGTTTTGTAAGTTGAGGAACCAGCTCAATGTACTTGATCTAAGCAATTTCACTAAAAGATGAGCTTGTGTTGTCCCTTTCATTGCATTGTAACATAAAACATGTTTAAATAACTTGTATTGCACTTAGGGCTTGGCTAACTTGGTTAAGATAACCACCCAAAAAGTGCGTGAAGAAGCTTAACCAAGGTTTAAACTTGACGAGCAACTAGATTTACTTTCAAGTATTGCATTGCATATGCATGTGTGTTGCTTTATGATTTCTTTTTGGTTAAGTTTGAGCATCCGCTGAGTTCGTCCACATATAGGGGGAGCATTTGAAGCTCTAAATTGGTTATGACTCCTATTGTGTGGTCTCATGATGCTCCTCGCCCCGCTTTATCGCTTTTTTTGCTAAAATTCATATAGCCTAAGGCAAAATATTTAAAAAATTTGAGGGTTTGAGAGAGGTCACTCATTCCAGTTCCAATTGGTGTTTGTTTGGCCCTTATTTGAGTTGGAACTTGGTTGGGAGAAAGCGCCACGAAGGAAGATGAAGAAATAGTTGTTAAACTTGCACCGGACGCAGTGACCGGACTCTCGTACAGTGGCGTCCAGTCAGTTGTGAAGGACCGGACTCAGTGACAAATGTCACCGCCACATCCGGTCATGAGAAGAAGGGAGCATCCGATCATTCAGCATAGTTGCATCGGACTCCTCCAGTGTCTGGTCAAGAGCATCAGATGAGTCCAGTCGTCTCAAGAGGCTTTTTGTAGCTCTCTGTGTAGGACCAAACTCTACTGTTGGGGTGTCCAGTCATTTCACCAGACACGTCCGGTTGCTGCAGCGGAAGCGCAAATGGTTTAAAATCCAAACTGACATGTGGGGCCCACAGTCTCTCTCTCTTTCTCTCATCCACGCTCACCCGTACATCTCCGACCGCTCTCAACATCCAAACCCTAACCACGCTCGTTGGCCGCCCACGCTGTCACCACCGCCGCGCGCGCCACTCCGGTCCACCGCCGCTGTGCCACGCCGCACCGCCCTGCATTTGTCGCGCCCTCTCCTGGCCGAGCTCGCCTCTACCGATTCAAGGCTTGCTGGCGCCCATGTGCTCATTCTCGTCCCCCGCAAGTCCCCCTTGAGCAGGTGATCATCCTCTATCTTCCATAGCTCTGTATCGTGGTGGTTGCCATGTAGTTTCTCGACAAAATTCTACAAAGAAAGATACCTTGCTGTTGCTTACTGTCTTCTAGCATTCACCCTTGTAGTGACATGTTTGGCCCCCGTGACTTCTTCCCTTTGCTATTGATAGTTGGATCATAGCTCTTGTCAGGTACGGGACGTGTTACTTGATATAGTGCTTGGCTATTGATAGTGTCAGTGAATCCAGGGCCAAATCTACAGATAAGGATTGAGGCCAAGCCTCTGGAGTGTCAGCTGGTATAGTGATGACCTAGTTAGTGGGTTGTCTGTTAGTGGCAGTAAGTCAGGGGGAGAAATTGTTTATCAGTTTCTCAGTGGTAGTTTGTTCTTGAAAGCTGATCACCATGGTGCGTTGCAAAAATGCAGGTGGTGATCCAGGTGATGACGAGAGGCGTCCTCCCCTTTCATCAGGCAGAGACAAGGGGAAGGGCCAGATGCAGGAGCCTGCAAAGAAGATGAAGTGCAAGCGGCTTGACAGAGATACATAGATGGCCATTGCCATTGTAGAGGTAGTCACTAGTGCTGAGAGAGGTGGCAGAGGTGGTAGTCTCAGGATTGAGGATCTAGATCTAGCTCAGGCTAACAGAGCTATATAGATGACAGCCGTTGGTGCTTCTAGAGGCAGTGTCATGATTGGAGGTGTCTGTGTCAGTCTTGATGATCCACCAAAGGACACTATAGTTGAGACAGAGGCTGAGTAGCCATAGGCAAAGCAATAGGAGTCAGAGCAGCCCAAGCAGCCACAGGAGCTAAGGCTTCGTTGGTCCACTTGCTCTCGTACCATGGTGTCTCCTAGACCTGAGGGACCTAGATGTGGTACTTGTGTACCACCCAGGCCACGTGGTCCCCCACCAGTGGTTCACCTTGACTTGAGAGCAGCCACAACTCACTAAGTATAGGAGTTACGCTTTGTTGAGTTCGAGCAGTGGTTTCCACCTCAGCGGCACCCTAGAGCTTCAAAGGGCTTCTACATAGTGCTACTGGAGAACTTCTATAATGCCTATGTCAACAGTGGAGCAATGATCGGGTCTCAATGAGTATGACCACTAGAGGTGATAGTTGCAGCTAGAGGAGAGCAGGTTCGACCCCTACTCACTTACCTGCCTAGCTTGGCAGACCTTCTTGGGCAGACCGATGCTTATATTGAGTCTTGGGTTTGGGAGTTCTACGCCTCTCTTTGGATCGACCCAGATCATAGGTACATTCACTTTAGTTTCAAAGGCCGTGGTCATAGGCGGTACAGCACTAGAGCTAGAGAGCTACTCAAACTTACATAGTTACCCACCCGAGTTCACTATGTCTGCTACAGAGACGCTGAACCACCAAGACATCCTCATGGCGGAGAGGTTCCACCTATAGACACAGTGAGGGCTTGCTTTCGTGAGCCATTCGGAGAGGGTTCTAGTCATACTCCACGTGATCTCACACCTATGACCCATCTCCTAAATGAAGTCATTAGGAGGACACTACTGCCGAGGATTGGAAATCAAGAGGGCTTGACCCATATTCAGCTTTGGCTCGTGTCTCACTTGGTGTCTCAGACAACTTTTGATGTATGGGATGTCATCCTTTCAGAGATCGAGGACACCATAGCAGAGAGTTTCAAGGGTCATCGTCAGCTTCCTTTTGCTCATTGGATTTGTTTCATTCTTATGAAGGAGGTTGATTAGATGGCACCTTGAGTCAGTTGCAGCGCTGCGCGACATGCCTACACAGTTCCTAGCCTATGACATGTGCTAGCTAATAGGTCAGGGTCAAGGGAATAGGGCAGCTAGAGAGCCACGCCAGAGACCTGTTATTCCCAAGATTGTGGAGGAGCAGGACGAGGCTATCAGATGACTTGCAGAGATAAAGATTGTAGAGTTGAAGGCTCAACAGATGACAAGGCTCTAGATGACCTCCTATCTTACAGCATAGACGAGGACTACCAGCCATTACCTCAGATGCCTCCACGCACACATGATAGAGAGGCTAGTGGCTCTAGCTCAGCTCCACAATAGGCTCCGTAGACAGACCCCACTCTCTTAGCCATACTTGACCGGATGCAGCATGAGCAGAACCGCTAGGCAAAGGAGCAGCAGCGGTAGGCAACAGCACAGGCAGCAGTCCAAGCATAGATGTAGCTATGTCAGGACCAGCTTCAGGCACAGTTGCTTGCCTTCTAGCAGACCACGTTCGGTTTCATGGCGCACATCCTTATGACTACTGGTGCTCCTTCATACAGACCTCAGCTATAGTAGCATAGTCTAGCGTTACAGTCCAGCGAACTACAGAGTTAGGGACAGCTGCCAGCTCAGTTCACCTCGCCCTCCGTGCAGTTCTCTCAGTGGTTTGCTACTCCAAGCATAGGGCAGGCTTAGGGGTTTATGCCAATCATTACTGGTTTCACTCCTTCACCCTCTAAGTCAGAGCTAGTCACTTCACGGAGCATGTCTGCTTCTTTTAGTGAGCTCACAGGCCACCCTGCTCCTTCAGAACTTCAGGTGCCTATGACTACAATGGCAGCTCCAGTGCCCAGGACAGAGACGATCCCGTCTTTAGTAGCGTTGACTGAGCTACCACCGGTTATGAGGCAGCCTCCTCCTCCTTCTTCCGTATCAAAGGCACCAGTGGCAGAGCCGGAGGCTATTGTGGCTCCTATTCCTCTAGAGTCAGCTATAGAGCCATAGGATCACGCGGCTACTGCTACTTCATAGTCTCACTCGGCCGACCTAGTTACAGAGACCACTGAGCAGACCCAGACCGCTTCACCACCTCCTACATAGTCAGAGGGGCAGCTTGAGTCAACTCAGGGTCAGACTGCTCAGAGTTCTGAGTCCTCAGTCCAACATCGACACTCTTGTTGCTCAGTTTGAGTACACCCCACGGACCTCATAGCCTAACTCATCTGCTCTAGCCCCACCGCAGGATCCTTAGTTTTTGGTGCTTGATGCCAAAGGGGGAGAGAGAGTATGTTAGACTTAGGGGGAGCGTCGTGAGATGGATTCATTCTTTTGAGTGCTCTTCATGCATATCATATTTACTTTCATGCATGTGTGATGGATAATGTGACATGTGTGCTCTCTCTGTTATTTATATATGTCATGTCACTGCTCATGCTCATTTGCTTTGCTTCTGTGTTTTACTCTGATTAATATGAGCATAATGTTTTGTACTCGAGCTTATTTCATATTCTTTGAGTACTTATGTTGGCTTGGTTTGTATAAGCATGCCTAACCCTTTGTTCTTATTATCTCATGCTTATATAAACGAAGTATGTTGAAAACTTCACTCATCTCTTATACACATACTCGAGGTTGTTGTCATCAATCACCAAAAAGGAGGAGATTGAAAGCATCTAGGCCCCTAGTGGGTTTCGATAATTAATGACAACGTAAGATTATTGTGACTAACGTGTGTTTTGCAGAAACAATTTGAGTTAGGTCATGATAATGGTGATTGTTTGGGCAATCAATGGTATTCATGCCCCTATTGATGGAAATTGTTTTGGTTTTCAAAGGATGGACAACAAGGCTAAGGACGGCTAGTTCTAAGTGTCGGTTGGCGTTGGAGAGACACTTAGATTAGTTTAGGGTTTTGTTTTTCCTTTGGCCGTACTATTAAGGAGGGTATGAACTAGTAGTTTGACCTAGGTGAGTCTAATATGTTAGGTGTGGTGCACACTTGTCAAACTTAGCACTAGGTAGCTCAGAGTTAGCCCAAAGATCATTTGAAGTCAACCCCATTCACAAAGTGCCTTGAATTTGGAGTGTTTGGAGGTGTGACAGAAGGACCGGACGTTGGTCCCTATGGGACTAGACGCGTCCGGTCAGTGTAAGAGCGCAAAGAGAACCCTACAGTCGACCAGATGCTGACATAGTGTCATCACCAGACGCGACTGTGCCTAGGGTTTTGTCTCCCGTGAGGACCGGATGCTGTGCCCGTGGCGCAGGACGCTGGAGGCCAGCGCATCCGATCCAATGCTGAGAGGTTTTAGAGAAGGGTTTTCTTGATCGGTCACGTCCAGTCAATGTGAACCGGACCCTGGCAGAGTCTAGTCACACTAGCCGTTGCCTGTCAGAGCTAACATCACGTAGCCATTGGCTACTGACCGGACACGTCTGGTCACCACGACAAGCGTGTCCGGTCATCACTGAATTTGCTGAGTTGGACCTCAACGGGTATGTTTGAAAGTGGGGGCTATATATATATCTCCTACTCATCCAATATACCTCTCTTGCTCATTTGTTCAGGTGAGGCAACCATTTGCAGTTCAAGTGAGAGCAAGTGCCTAGTGGGGTGATTGAGATTTGATAATCCAAGATTAAGGACCTCATTAGTGTCTAGGGAGTAGCAAGTGTACATCCACCTTCCTCATTAGCCTTGTTTGGGTCAAGTGAGAGTTTGTGCATGTTACTCTTGGTGATCGGCATCACCTAGATGGTTTGGTGGTGATTGGGAGCTTGGTGATCATTCGACGGAGGTTGTGGATGACGCAACTCATCTTGTGAGTGGTTGTGGGTGATTCACCATGCCGAAGTGGTGAAGAATTAGTCCATAGAGAGCACCTGATCCTTGCACAGATCAAGGGGGAGCGAAACCCTTGCGTGGGTGCTCCAACGAGGACTAGTGGTGAGTGCCGACTCTCCGATACCTCGGCAAAATGTCGCCATGTTCCTTCTCTCTCTTTACTTTGGGCATTTACTTTGAGCAATTTAATATATATCTTTACATTCCTAGAATTGCCATGTTAGAGTAGGATTAGAACCTAGGTTGCTAAACTCTTTGTGCGATAGAACAATAGAATGCACAATTAGGCACTAGGGGTGAAGTGGGCTAAGTATAGGACTTAATTATTGCGAGAATTTTTAGAGAAGCCCAATTCACCTCCTCTTAGGCATCTTGATCCTTTCATCCCTCACTCTCTTCCTCTCTACTATGCAGTGGGCTCGACTGTGGGGAGATGTAATGGTGGGAGGATGAGCAGGCTCGACAGCCACCGGATTTGCAAAGCATGGGCTCTAGATCTCAGGAGACAAGACAAGCGGGCTCGAGTGGCGGATATCCGAGGATGGTGGGTGAGCTCTGCAACTACGGATCCCCTAGGATGGCCAGTGGGCTAGCGACGAATCTCCATGGACGACCAACAGGCTTGGCAGCGGAGGATCTCTCTGTGGACTGTGGGCGGTCTCGGCAACGACGAATCTCTGGACTTGAACAGCCGGCTCAGCTCACAGGCTGATTTTTTGTTTGTTTTTTTCTTTGATTTACAGAGGCCGGCATGACCACCGCCTCTGTAATTACTGATTAATACAATACATGCCCTTAACAGAGGCTGGTGTGCAGCTGATCTTTGGAAATTTGTTATGGCCATCTCCGAAAAACTGCTCTAGGGTAGTGACTAATGAGATTTATAAAGTATTACAGTTAACAAACTAATGACATTAAGACCAGAGCAAAAAAAACATGGCCTTAATATGCATAATAATTGTTAGACATGTGTTAAATATGTGTATAGTTTGGTTACGCTACGACTTGAGTTGTATTAGGGGCTAGGATAGAGTTGGAGTCAAACTCTATAAATATTAGGCAACCCCTGTTGTAACCGTGAGACGACTTCGCGGCTGGTTTGGGTGGCGGCAAGGCCGAGGGAGTGCCCGGATGCCGGTGTAGCTGTTGTTTTATGAGGAGGAGCACCCGTAGTTATGGCCTGAGGATGTAGGCACATTGCTGAACCTCAAAAACATCGTGTCTCGGATTCTCGGTGTTATTCTCGTTTGTGTATTTCCTTCTATGGTAGTTATGTTTCCACGTTCTTCGGTTAGTAGATCCATTCAGATCTGAATGTAACCAGGCACTCTAACAATAATAATAAAATGCATTAGGAGTAGCCTAAGCATATCAGTCAACCTAATGAAGATGTATCAATGTCTCGATGGCCCAGATCAAAACAACATCATTCCTTTTGTTTTGTTGACCTTGACTCTACTTTACGTACACTCTAGAGTTGCAGCTGCCATTATGTAACTGCACTACGGATAACTAACGTCGCAAGACACCAGTGTCTTCCACTATGTAGATTGAATAATCATTATTGGCCCGCAATGGAGGTAGCTAGGAAAACCTAGGAAGATAAATGGAAGACATATATAGTGGAAGACTCCGTACTTGTTAGTGCAAATCCCTGGCCTGCTCTAGTGGAAATGTGAAAACATACTTAGCAATTTTCAAAAATAAATGTCAGTACTACACAAATGATTATTAGCAACAAAGGACTTTCCTAGTAGAGACGGCTCAATCAAAATCCACCTCTAAATATGGTTTCCAAGTCAGTCCACCACTAAAAATGGTTTTTAGAGGAGGCTGGGATTTACAGCTACCTCTAAAAATGCTCCTACCTTTAGAGGTGGCTAGATCTAGAGCCGTCTCTAAAAATAGGTATAGCACATTAAAATTCATAACTTTCTGTGCTGATCAAGATTGATTGATTGATTAACTTTTTTTTTGGAACAGGAGGGGCTTGAACCCCTACTGGAATTTTATTTAAAAAACGAGCAAAAAAGCGTAGAATTACAATCATGACACAAAGAAGGTCAAAAAGAAAATCATAAAATTTATACAAAAGCTTCTAGTCATAAATTTATCTGCAAATGAAGCTTTGCTTTTGCTCTGAGTATAATCAGAGCAAACTCTTTCTTGAATACTTGTCTGCATCTTTGCACGGAGTGGGGGATATTCTTGAAGATAATATCATTTCGCATGGCCCAAATAGACCAACACATTGTGATCAGAACCTCCATGAAGAAAGGCAGCTGAAGTTGTAACTCGAAATTGATTGATTAACTTTGTTATATATAAGAGCTAGAACGAAAAGGTTTGGACGATGTTGCGCGCAAGCGCTATCAGTCTTGCTCAAGTGCCATTCTGCCAACCGATCCGTGACCTGGCCGACGACGACCCGTCGTAGATGACCTGGCGGTACGTTGAACCACTGGGAAGCCACATATATATATCCGGTACGAAAAAGGCACGGTCCAAGTCGTCCGCTCTCGAATCCATGAGTCAAGCACTCAAGCTTGCTAATTTGCACGCGGCCGCATCGGAGTCAAGCTTGCTGCTAGCAAATCGTGCTATCAGATGCTATTATGTAAGTGCACTACAGATAACTAACGTCGCAAGACATCAGGGTCTTCCACTATGTAGATTGAATAATCATTATTGGCCCGCAATGGAGGTAGCTAGGAAACCCTATTGCAAGATAAATGGAAGACATATATAGTGGAAGACTCCTTATCTGTTATTGGCCCGTAGATGACCTGGCGGTACGAAAAAGGCCCGAGTGCGTTGCTAATTTAAGGGCGCGGAGCCATGCTGCTAGCAAATCGTGCGCTCATCTGTAGTACTACTAGTATTTTTCTCGATAATATAGCTCTTGGAGGCATACAGCATGTCGACCAGCAGCAACTACCATGCTTGGACGAGGTCGCCCGTTGTCCTTGGTGTAGTTTTGCTGCTGCTTCTTGTGGTCTGCAGCGACGACGGCAGCGGCGGCGGCCTCGTCTTCCTGCTGGCAACGGCTACCGAAGGTGAATCGGTGCAACAGTGTTTTTCTCTCAACAGTGTTTTGCACGGCTTCCTGTGGTTTGCATGAGTGGAGGTATTGCTAATTTAAGGGCGCGGAGCCATGTTGCTAGCAAATCGTGCGCTCATCTGTAGTACTACTAGTATTTTTCTCGATCGAAATATAGCTCTTGGAGGCATACAGCATGTCGACCAGCAGCAACTACCATGCTTGGACGAGGTCGCCCGTTGTCCTTGGTGTAGTTTTGCTGCTGCTTCTTGTGGTCTGCAGCGACGACGGCAGCGGCGGCGGCCTCGTCTTCCTGCTGGCAACGGCTACCGAAGGCGAATCAGGAAGCACCGGAAAAGCAGTGCAACATTGTTTTTCTCTCAACAGTGTTTTGCACGGCTTCTTGCGGCACTACGTAGAAAATGATTTTTAGCAACGGTTCGATTTTTTTTTGTAGGGGTGGCTGGTGATGGGGCACTACGGTGGGTGGTGTGCTTGGGTGCCCAGACACCAGCCGCCCCTACAAATGGAATAGCAGGGGCGGCTGGTGTTATGAGCCGCCCCTATAAATGGGGTCTGATTTGTAGGGGCGGCTCAATCACCAGCCGCCCCTGGAAATGGTATTTGTAGGGGCGGCTGGTGATTGAGCCGCCCCTACAAATGGCCCCGTATTTATAGCTCCGATTTGTAGAGGCGGCTCAATCACCAGCCGCCCCTACAAATGCCCCCAATATAAAATAGATGCAGCACATTCTTTCTCCTCGGGTCACTCACTTCAACCTGTGAAAGGAAGGTGGGAAGGCCTTGGGCAACTCCCAAAAATTGCTCTACTAAGGGGGGAAGGTTTTGATCTCAAATCCTTTGGTGGAGAGGTTGTAGAAGGTAAGAAAATGCTATTCCACACTTTTTTTGAAGTTTTAATGGTTGGTTAGTGAGTAATTAGAGTTTTGTTTTTCTCTCTCTATAATGGTGCTTGAGCTATTTATGAGCAAATTAGACCCAACTTTTAAATGTACTAGGGTAAATTAGGGAGGGGAACAAGATCATACCCTTATTTGGTCCATGTTTCTTGATTTTAGTGAACAATTAGTTAGTTTTATGGATGTTTCATGTGCATGTGATCTAGATCTAGGGTTTGGTTTTTTTATTAATTTTATTTTTGTAAATTTATGTTTGATAAAATTAGACTAGGGTTTGTATGAAAGATATTGGGTAAAGTATAATTATTGCTAATTGTTGTCTTTGAAATTGTTTATTGTAATCAATAAGTATGTATTTTAATTATTTATGGATAAATAGGCCATTAAATAATTTTCCTCTACCATGGTCTGTTTGTATGCTTCATGTAATTATATTAGATTTATATTCATATATATCTGAAGTATATACAATTATTCTCAAATAATTATTACTTCGATTCATTTTTATATATATCTAAATAAGTAGTCCTTTAATGTTTGTTTTGTTGTTGTTGTAAAAGATGGAGTACAGGAACTCTTGGATGTATGGTTCGTTAAGGTTCAAGGCAGGTTTCCGTAAAGAGGTGGATAAATTTATTGAAGCCGCAACGAAGCATGCAACGACATTGAAAGAGAATAAGGATACAATTATTTGCCCCTGTAAAGATTGCAAGAACCGTATGGCATGGATAGATGTGACTATCATCATATCACATTTGATTATGCGAGGATTTGTTGAGGACTACACAATGTGGATTCATCATGGTGAAACGGTTATTGTTAACGACAAGGATGAGGAGGAATACGACGACGAAACCATAGAATCCCTGTCCTAATATTCAGTAGAGCTTGATGCACGAATGGATTTCGAGTTTGGTAATGAACAAGGTGGTGATGCTGGTGGTTGGGATGGTAATGACGAAGGTGGTGCCAATAATGATGGTGGAGCACGTGTCGGAGATGAAGATGATTTAGAGGATATGATTCGAACCCTTGGACCAGAGATTTTACTAAATAGTCCGAAAGGTCTAGAAAATTTGGAAAGAGTGACAAAAGTATCGAAGGAGACTGTGTATGGTGTTGAAAAGGGTTGTCTGACACATTGGACATTGCTACGTTTCGTGCTTGAGCTGCTCATCCTGAAGGCTAAGTACGGCTGGTCAGACTGTAGTTTCAATGATCTATTGCATCTCCTGTCATGGGTGCTGCCACAACCAAACTCAGTTCCCGCCAACACATACCAAGCGAAGAAGGTCATAAGTCCATTGACAATGGGGGTTGAAAAAAATACATGCATGCCCCAACCACTGTATACTTTTTTGTGGCAAAATGTTCAAGTCACTGGATAAATGTCCCCGGTGTGGGGCCAGCCGGTACAAGAACAATGACCTTTATGGTGGGGATGAACCCTCCACGGGGAAAAAGAGGAATAAGAAGGGTACAAAAAAGGTGGTACAAGAATCTCAGCCCCGAGAGGACACTCCATTAGGCAACGATGCAAAGAAAAGAAGAATTCTTGCCCTGATAATGTGGTACCTGCCAGTGACCGACCGCTTGAGACATATGTTCCTAAAGCCTAAAGAAGCCGCACTCATGATATGGTGGGATGATGAGCGCAAGGTGGATGATGATAAGATTGCACACCCGGCTGATTATAGTCAGTGGCAAAAGTTTGATGAGAAGCACAAAGAATTCAGCGATGACCCAAGGAATGTACGGTTTGGCCTGAGCACCGATGGAATAAATCTCTTCAATGAGAGGATGAGCAACCACAGCACATGACTAGTGATCTTGACCATGTACAACATCCCAACATGGTTGTGTCAGAAGAGAAAGTACCTTCTCCTCACTATTCTTATTTCTGGCCCTAAACAACCAGGCATTGATATAGACGTGTTCCTCGAGCCCTTGATGCAAGAAATGGAGAGGCTATGGAGGCATGGGGAGCAAATGTACGATGCATTCCGAAAGGAGGACTTCATATGTAGAGCAATAATATTTGTTACTACCAATGATTACCCCGCGCTGTTTGCTTTGTCTGGACAGATCAAAGGAAAGACGGGATGCTTGGTTTGCTTGGATGGTACTACATGGGTGTACCTAGATGCATCCAAGAAGATAGTTTACCTAAGGAACCGGCGCTTCTTAAAGACAAGTCACAAGTACCGTAGCAAATTGTTCTTTAGATTTTATGACAACGCCCCAGAGATTGAACCCCCTACGGAGAGACGTCATAACGGAGAACATGTGTACAGAATGGTGAAAAACATACGCGTCGTCTATGGAAAGAAGAATCCAGATGGGATGAACAGAGATAGAAGCACACCTAGGCGTACCTTTTAAGAAACAATTGATTTTCTTTCAGTATCTGCCTTATTGGCCAGACTTGGAGGTCCCCCATGCCATTGATGCTATGCACGTGCAGAAGAATGTCTTTGAGAGTCTCATTGCTATCTTGATGGACACAGACAAGTCAAAGGATGGTTTGAAAGCACGGAAAGACATGGTGCAGCTAAACGTGATGCCACAGCTTCACCTGGTACCTGAGGCTAATGGAAAATACACTCTGCTCGCGGCGTGCTTCAACCTAACACCAGACGAGAAGAGAGCTATATGCACTTTCCTGAGGGGGATCAAAGTCCCGACTGGATTTTCAGCAAATGTGAAGAAGCTAGTGTAGATGAAGGACTTGTCAATAACACGTTGCAAGGCTCACGATTGCCATGTGATGCTGATAGTGTTTCTACCTATTGCAATCAGGGCTATAAAGCCAGAGTTCTTGAAAATGGCCATCACCCGCATGTGCTACTTATTTTCGAAGATCTCACAGAAGACGATTGGCAAGGAAGAGCTGAGTGACCTACATGAATTTGTAGTGGAGACACAAAACCAACTAGAGATGTGTTTACCTCCTGCTTTTTTGATATAATGCCACATCTCATGATTCACATGGTCCATCAGATACAGGCGCTTGGCCCTTGCTACTTGCATGAAATATGGTCCTATGAGCGGTTCATGTCGGTTTTAAGTCGATACGTGCATAATCGAGCATACCCAGAGGGCTCCATGATAGAGGATTACAGTACTGAAGAAGTCATCGAGTGCTGTCAAGAGTACCTACAAGTACAGAAAGGGATTGGTAAACTCGATTCTCGTCACAAGGGTAGGCTGGCTAGGAAGGGCACCAGTGGTAGAAAAGTGTTCATCATCCATGATTACAAAGAGGTGAGTCAGGCGCATTATAGTGTCTTGCAGAGTACACAACTGATGCAACCATATATTGATGAACACTTGGCTATTATTATGGTGGAGAGAAATGGTCGTTCGGATGATTGGGTCATGAAACAGCACAAGCAACGACTAACTACATGGTTGAAGGACCAAAACATATCACCTGGAAAAACCATAGACTCTATTACCATCAGTAGGTTGGCGGAGGGGGCATCAAGACAAGTGACATCTTGGAATGCTTATGACATCAATGGGTATACGTACTATACCCACGCAAAGGATAGTAAATATGTGAACCAAAACAGCGGCGTTCGAATAGAGGCTCTCGATGGATTAGGGCGAAAGATCCAATACTTTAGCATCATTGAAGAGATATGGGAACTTGACTATGGAAGTGATATAACGGTGGCCCTGTTTCGATGCCGCTGGATCAAACAACACCAACTGAACGAGATCGAATTGAGAGTCCTAGACCTCGAGAATCTAGGCTACCAAGATGACCCTTGGGTGCTCGCTTCATGTGTCGCACAAGTTTTTTATATGTCTGACCCACAAAGTAACCTCCCCCCGAAGAAGAAGACAAAGCACGTGGTTGCCTCCGAGAAACAACACATTATTGGAGTTGATGGCGTGGACGATGTTGAAGCTTACAATAACTATGATGAGATACCGCTATTCACAGACTTTCCTAAGAAGATCAGTGTTGTTGAAAAGAACCTCCCCAAAGACATAATGCCATGGGAACGAAAAGGTGTCAAGGGGAAAGTCGTTACAGTGGGCTACTAGTTGTTGAACGTGGAGTGTTTGTGTAAGTGTGTGTTTGTAAGACTTCATTTATGCATGCGTGCGAGACTATATATTTATGTACGTGTGTAAGACTACATATTTTGGTATGTGTGTGAGACTATATTTTATGCATGTGTGTGACACTACCCTTTGCAACATCCAGATGACTCTATTTGAACATCAACTCTATTTTCATTTATTACAACATTTTCATTTTATTTCATTTAATGTCATAAAATTGTAGTCGAAGTTTTAAAATTCAAATTTTTAATTTTTGTTTTCTATATTGTTTTGACTACAATTGTTTATATATATATATATTTATTCATATATAGAATAATACAAAATATTATATTTGTGCATATACATAAATTTTTTTATATTACTTTGTGTTATTAAGATATAAAAAATATAGAATTTAGAATTTAAAAATAGAAACTATTTGTAGGGGCGGTTGGA